>NC_058415.1:89056855-89186864 GCF_002201575.2 Neomonachus schauinslandi | reverse complement strand
CTTCTTCTTTTTTTTCCTTAACATATATTGCATTATTTGTTTCAGAGGTACAGATCTGAGATTCAACAGTCTTGCACAATTCACAGCGCTTACCAGAGCACATACCCTCCCCAGTATCTATCACCCAGTCACCCCATCCCTCCCACCCCACCCCCCACTCCAGCAACCCTCAGTTTGTTTCCTGAGATTAAGAATTCCTCATATCAGTGAGGTCATATGATACATGTCTTTCTCTGTTTGACTTATTTCGCTCAGCATAATACCCTCCAGTTCCATCCACGTCGTTGCAAATGGGAAGATCTCATTCCTTTTGATGGCTGCATAATATTCCATTGTATATATATACCACATCTTCTTTATCCATTCATCTGTCGATGGACATCTTGGCTCTTTCCACAGTTTGGCTATTGTGGACATTGCTGCTGTAAACATCGGGGTACACGTACCCTTTCGGATCCCTACTTTTGTATCTTTGGGGTAAATACCCAGTAGTGCAATTGCTGGATCATATGGTAGCTCTATTTTCAACTTTTTGAGGAACCTCCATACAGTTTTCCAGAGTGGCTGCACCAGCTTGCATTCCCACCAACAGTGTAGGAGGGTTCCCCTTTCTCCGCATCCCCGCCAACATCTGTCGTTTCCTGACTTGTTAATTTTAGCCATTCTGACTGGTGTGAGGTGGTATCTCATTGAGGTTTTGATTTGGATTTCCCTGATGCCGAGCGATATTGAGCACTTTTTCATGTGTCTGTTGGCCATTTGGATGTCTTCTTTGGAAAAATGTCTGTTCATGTCTTCTGCCCATTTCTTGATTGGATTCTTTGTTCTTTGGGTGTTGAGTTTGATAAGTTCTTTATAGATTTTGGATACTAGCCTTTTATCTGATATGTCATTTGCAAATATCTTCTCCCATTCTGTCGGTTGTCTTTTGGTTTTGTTGACTGTTTCCTTTGCTTTGCAAAAGCTTTTTATCTTGATGAAGTCCCAATAGTTCATTTTTGCCCTTGCTTCCCTTGCCTTTGGCGATGTTTCTAGGAAGAAGTTGCTTCCGCTGAGGTCGAAGAGGTTGCTGCCTGTGTTCTCCTTTAGGATTTTAATGGACTCCTGTCTCACATTGAGGTCTTTCAACCATTTGGAGTCTATTTTTGTGTGTGGTGTAAGGAAATGGTCCAGTTTCATTCTTCTGCATGTGGCTATCCAATTTTCCCAACACCATTTGTTGAAGAGACTGTCTTTTTTCCATTGGACATTCTTTCCTGCTTTGTCAAAGATGAGTTGACCATAGAGTTGAGGGTCCATTTCTGGGCTCTCTATTCTGTTCCATTGATCTATGTGTCTGTTTTTGTGCCGGTACCATACTGTCTTGATGATGACAGCTTTGTAATAGAGCTGGAAGTCCGGAATTGTGATGCCGCCAGCTTTGCTTTTCTTTTTCAACATTCCTCTGGCTATTCGGGGTCTTTTCTGGTTCCATACAAATTTTAGGATGATTTGTTCCATTTCTTTGAAAAAAGTTGGTGGTATTTTGATGGGGATTGCATTGAATGTGTAGATTGCTCTAGGTAGCATTGACATTTTCACAATATTTGTTCTTCCAATCCATGAGCATGGAATGTTTTTCCATTTCTTTGTGTCTTCCTCAATTTCTTTCATGAGTATTTTATAGTTTTCTGAGTACAGATCCTTTGCCTCTTTGGTTAGATTTATGCCTAGGTATCTTATGGTTTTGGGTGCAATTGTAAATGGGATCGACTCCTTAATTTCTCTTTCTTCTGTCTTGTTGTTGGTGTATAGGAATGCCACTGACTTCTGTGCATTGATTTTATGTCCTGCCACTTTACTGAATTCCTGTATGAGTTCTAGCAGTTTTGGGGTGGAGTCTTTTGGGTTTTCCACATAAAGTATCATATCATCTGCAAAGAATGAGAGTTTGACTTCTTCTTTGCCGATTTGGATGCCTTTTATTTCTTTTTCTTGTCTGATTGCTGTGGCTAGGACTTCTAATACTATGTTGAATAGCAGTGGTGATAGTGGACATCCCTGCCGCGTTCCTGACCGGAGGGGGAAAGCTCTCAGTTTTTCCCCATTGAAAATGATATTCGCTGTGGGTTTTTCATAGATGGCTTTTATGATATTGAGGTATGTACCCTCTATGCCTATACTCGGAAGAGTTTTAATCAAGAAAGGATGCTGTACTTTATCAAATGCTTTTTCTGCATCTATTGAGAGGATCATATGATTCTTGTTCTTTCTTTTGTTAATGTATTGTATCACGTTGATTAATTTGCGGATGTTGAACCAACCTTGAAGCCCAGGGATAAATCCCACTTGGTCGTGGTGAATAATCCTTTTAGTGTACTGTTGGATCCTATTGGCTAGTATTTTGGTGAGAATTTTTGCATCCATGTTCATCAGGGATATTACTCTGTAGTTCTCCCTTTTGATGGGGTCTTTGTCTGGTTTTGGGATCAAGGTAATGGTGGCCTCATAAAATGAGCTTGGAAGTTTTTCTTCCATTTCTATTTTTTGGAACAGTTTCAGAAGAATAGGTATTAATTCTTCTTTAAAGGTTTGGTAGAATTCCCCTGAGAAGCCATCTGGCCCTGGGCTTTTGTTTTTTGGGAGATTTTTAATGACTGCTTCAATTTCCTTAGTGGTTATAGGTCTGTTCAGGTTTTCTCTCTCTTCCTGGTTCAGTTTTGGTAGTTGATATATCTCTAGGAATGCATCCATTTCTTCCAGGTTATCTAATTTGCTGGCATAGAGTTGCTCATAATATGTTCTTATAATTGTTTGTATTTCTTTGGTGTTGGTTGTGGTATCTCCTCTTTCATTCATGATTTTGTTGATTTGGGTCATTTCTCTTTTCTTTTTGGTGAGTCTGGCCAGGGGTTTATCAATCTTGTTAATTCTTTCAAAGAGCCAGTTCCTAGTTTCATTGATCTGTTCTACTGTTCTTTTAGTTTCTATTTCATTGATTTCTGCTCTGATCTTTATTATTTCTCTTCTCCTGGGTTTAGGCTTTATTTGCTGTTCTTTCTCCAGCTCCTTTAGGTGTAGGGTTAGGTTGTGTACTTGAGACCTTTCTTGTTTCTTGAGAAAGGCTTGTATTGCTATATACTGTCCTCTTAGGACTGCCTTTGCTGCATCCCAAAGATTTTGAATAGTTGTGTTTTCATTTTCATTGGTTTCCATGAATTTTTTAAATTCTTCTTTAATTTCCTGGGTGACCCATTCATTCTTTAGTAGGATGCTCTTGAGCCTCCATGTATTTGAGTTCTTTCCGACTTTCCTCTTGTGATTGAGTTCTAGTTTCAAAGCATTGTGGTCTGAAAATAGGCAGGGAATGATCCCAATCTTTTGGTACCAGTTGAGACCTGATTTATGACCTAGGATGTGATCTGTTCTGGAGAATGTTCCATGGGCACTAGAGAAGAATGTGTATTCCGTTGCTTTGGGATGGAATGTTCTGAATATGTCTGTGAAGTCCATTTGGTCCAGTGTGTCATTTAAAGTCTTTATTTCCTTGTTGATCTTTTGCTTAGACGATCTGTCCATTTCAGTGAGGGGGGTGTTAAAGTCCCCCACTATTATTGTATTGTTGTCGATGTGTTTCTTTGCTTTTGTTATTAATTGCCTTATATAATTGGCTGCTCCCATGTTAGGGGCATAGATATTTACAATTGTTAGATCGTCTTGTTGGATAGACCCTTTAAGTAGGATATAGTGTCCTTCCTCATCTCTTATTACAGTCTTTGGTTTAAAATCTAATTTGTCTGATATAAGGATTGCCACCCAGCTTTCTTTTGGTGTCCATTAGCATGGTAAATGGTTTTCCACCCCCTCACTTTCAACCTGGGGGTGTCTTTGGGTCTAAAATGAGTCTCTTGCAGACAGCATATCGATGGGTCTTGTTTTTTAATCCAGTCTGATAGCCTGTGTCTTTTGATTGGGGCATTTAGCCAGAGAAAAGCAGTCAATCACTCCCGTCTCCCCGGTCTCCGGCCGCACTCCGTGCTCACCCGGCCTGTGATCGCGCGTTTCTATCTCTGGCACCCAACCCCGGGTGGAGTCTCCAAACCCAGCAGATCCCTGCGGTGCGCTCCCGCACCTCTCCTCCCGGGGGAGGAAGGGGAGTCTCCCCGGATCTGCTGCTTGTTGGGTCCCTGCTGGAGGAGCAGTGGCCCGACTGTGCCGTGGATCACGGTTTATGGCAACCCTGAGCTGAGAGCCCGCGCCTGGGCTCCGTCTCTGCAGCCGGCTTCCCCGCTCCGATACCTGGGAGCTCTGCCACACTCAGGCACCCCTGGTCTTTCTGTGACCCCGAGGGTCCTGAGACCACACTGTCCCACGAGGGTTCCACCCCCAGCTTAGCTACTGGAGCGACATCCCTCAGCAGAGCCGACTTCTACAAGTTCCGATTTTGTGCTCCTCGGCTCTATCACTTGCCAGAAGCGGCTGACGGAGACCCCCTCCCCCGCCGTCTGTCCTCCCGAATATCGCCTCGGATTCACTTCTCCGCACATCCTACCTTCCAGGAAGTGGTCGCTTTTCTGTTCAGAGAGTTGTTGCTATTCTTTTCTTCAATCTCTTGTTGAGTTCGTAGGTGTTCAGAAAGGTTTGATCCCTATCCAGCTGAATTCCTGAGAGAAGACGAAATCCAGGTCTCCTACTCCTCCGCCATCTTGCTCCGCCCCCTCGTTTTTTATTTTTAAAAACACTTTGTTTGAATTGGGATCCTAGTAAAGTCCACATCTTGGTTGATGTGCCTTTTGTGTCTTTTATTCTATTGTTCTTACCCACAACATTTCTTTTCCTCACTCTCTCTCTCTCTCACACACACACACACCCACACCCACACACACACTTTTGTTCCTGCTTTGAAGAGACCAGGTTGTTTGTCCTTTAGAAGTTTTCCATAGCCTGGATTTTGCTGATTGCATCCCTGTGAAGTTGTTGAGCATGTTTCTCTGTCCTCTTTAGGTACTAGAAATTGCTAGCTGGACCAAGAGGTTGGTCAGAGTCCTGTTTGCTTTGCTGGTTTGTTTTGGCAAGGCTGCTTCATTGATGGTAATGTCCTCTGTCAGGAGGCAAAGAATGTCTCCGTGCCCCTCTTCCTGATGATATTAGCAGTCGTATATGCTTAGTGTCTAGATTCATTAGGGTACAGGGTGGTGATGTATTAATGCTCTCATTCTTTGTTCATCTATTGCTTCTATAAAGAGAAACTTTCCCTTATCAACTATTTGATTACCCAACAGGACAGGCAGAGTAAATGCTGGATTTTGTCCCTTTATTTACCAGTTTTCAAAATAGAGTTGGTTCTCTAGCATCCTTCAGTAATAACCAATTCACTTTTTTTCTAATTATTTTAAAATTAAAGTTTAAAAAAATTTTTTTGGTTAGGAGCACTCAATTTTGAGATGGCTTAGATGGTCTTTTCCATAGACTCAGAGCATCCCCAGGCTATTGGAAAGCTGATTGGAGCTGGGTTCCAGAACCTTCCCAAGAGAGATCAGTACACCGATTTCAAAGGGAGGGAAGCCTTCTTCAGGGGCCAGCCAGCAGAGCACATTGGTCCCCACCACTCAGAGAGCCCAGAGGGTCGGGGACTGGGTTGGATAAATCAGGTTGCGCTAACTTTGGGAGTTGGGAACCCTCTTTAGCAATCATCTAGACCAACTTACTTTTACAGATGAGAAAAATGAGGCCCAGAAAGATTGCCTAAGGCTACAGCCATAGTGACAAAATGGTCACTAGAAGCCAAATTTTTGACTTTTTGACAGTATAATAGTACTATTTCCAGCAAACAGACTTTGACCTAACTGCCCTGGGTTCTAGAGCTGCCACTTCCTGATCTGGCTTACTCAGTTGCCACTTGACTGCTCTGTGACAGTCACAGAGCAGAGACCCCCGTCAGAGGATGTGTCACATGTGGAGGGTTCCTACAGAAGCAACTTCAACTGCCAGAAACCATGACTGGAATAACAGGCAGCCTAAGGGTTAACCTTCCTGACTTACGGGCTTGGCGAGGCCGTCAAGAATTCTGCTCAAATTCAGCCTTGTCACTGACATCAGAGTAGTACAGCTGCTACTGGAGTCCCAGTTAGTGCTTTTCCTGTTTAAGTGGGGCTCTTGCAAGTCGAATCTTGAAATAACTGTGTTGTGATCAGGGTTGGGAGAGCAGATATGGGGAAGGCCTCTTATAATTACAATGTTCTTAAAGCATAATGATCTGTTTTTCAATCTTTCCTGATTAGATAATAGCATTGTAGCTTAGATGCAGAACCTGCTCAGTTTATTGCTGTGCTCATTTGTTATTTGGTTGCATGTCTTTGGGTAGTTATTTCTATAATCACTATAAATAGTTTATATTTACAGGTTTTTAAAAAAGCAAGCAAGGAAGCAAATTGGTCAGAAGTTTAGTGTGTCAAAAAAGAAAAGGGACTTTGAAGATATTTCTTCCCTCACTTTCCTAGATTGCCTTGTTTTTCCCAGTAGGATTGGGTTTTTTTGAGGTTTTTTTTTTTGAAGATTTTATTTATCTGAGACAGAAAGAGCGAGCACACGAGTGGGGGGCGGGCAGGCAGAGGGAGAGGAAGAAGCAGATTCCCCACTGAGCAGAGAGCCCGACGTGGGATTTGATCCCAGGATTCAGAGACCATGATCTGAGCCAAAGGCAGATGCTTAACTGACTGAGCCACCCAGGCGTTCCCCACCCCCCGGCCCCCGCAACAGGATTGGTTTTAAGTCATCGGTAAGGCCTCACACTACTGGACAGTTGGATCGGTGACAGCATCCGTTCCCGTTTGGTTGCAGGACTGGTCCTCGGGGACCTGGGAATAACCCCATCACTCATCTCAGTAACAAAATAACCTAATGCACGCACTGCCCAGTATCTGTTCTCATTTTCCTTTTTTTTTCTTGGCCTTTGATTTTAAGAGCATAACTTATCATCAACTGATCAGGATAACGGAGAGGATAATTGAATCTCTAGCATGAAAGCATTTTAGAGCTTGAGTGTGGTTAGATTCCGGGACAGAGGGAATGACAAGAGGCTTGGCCCTTCCTGGGCTTTCTCAGTTTGGCCAAGTGACCTCAGGCTCACCTGACTTTAGTTCACCTCAGTTACTTCGCTTCTAACTATGAGAAATTGGACCACTAGGGTTCTAACGTCTCTTTTAACTCCTCTCTGTAACCTCACTCTGGTCCTTACAGAACTCCTTTCTCCGATTAGATGGTCGTTGCCTCTACCAGTTGTTACCCCTGTCCTCACCTCTGCCGTCTTGGAGGACCTGCCTACCCCACACCCCACAG
The DNA here is from genome assembly GCF_002201575.2 of Neomonachus schauinslandi. NCBI lineage: Eukaryota > Metazoa > Chordata > Mammalia > Carnivora > Phocidae > Neomonachus > Neomonachus schauinslandi. Next base: position 89,179,547 of record NC_058415.1, on the reverse strand, counting down.
TCTTCCCTCACAGACCCTGCTGAGTGGAATGGCTCTTGGCCACCAAGTCCCCAGAGAATCAGGTAGAGCTAGCCCTGAGAGAGACAGACAGATGCTGCCTAGACCCCCACCCCCTCAGTTCCTAGGCTGTGTCCCTCGAAGCGGGCAGCTCTCCTGTTATTTGGGTCTGCGAGAGACATCTGGGTGTCCTGCCAGTGGACTTCCCCTTTTTCCTGCATTTGGTTTTATTGGATTCCTGTTCCTTGCACTCAGTTGATCCCAGTGACATCTGTATCCTCCTCATTTCCTTATATTTCTCTCTCTGTGTCATTCCTTACCTTGTTGCAGGTGAGGTGTTCATGTTTCTTTTTGCCTCTCTAGGCTGTGGACTCTTTGAGGGCAGGGATTGTGTCTTGCTCGTCTTTGTTCTTCAGCCCTGATGACAGTATAGGATGTGGTAAATGTTGGTTAAAAGAATGAATGGCTCTAGCTATTTTGTATTTTTTATAAATAAATTGATTAGAATCATGTAAAAAAAAAGAAAAGAATGAATGGCTCTAGACCACAGTACTTTTTTTTTTTGAACTGGACAACTGAAACCCAGAGAGATGCTATTTGCTTAGACTTTATGAAGCTTGTTTATTGAGAAGCAGAAACTAGATCAGAATTTGGGACTCTTACCAAACTGTGCTTCTCTATAGCTGTTGGTTTTAGAGCCCTTTCTTCTCTGTCAGTTCATTCCTTGGTGTTCTAGCATGGAGCAAAACTACTCTCTTTGTTTCTGCCCATTGTCTCTTGGAGGTGTTAATAGCAGTGGGGTTGGCCAGCAAGATTAAAGGAAGAGTACCATGGTCTGGATGGCCACCAACCGCATCCCTACATGTTCTTTGTAACACAGAGGGATGACTATTTGCAATATTAAAAATTAGGTGAACTTCTCAATAAAGATGTAATGCTAAGCTACCATTTATTTGGTGATAAAATTGGAGATAGATTCCTTTTAAAAAATATTGGCTCTAGGATATTCTAAAAACTTACTTAAGTATTCAGCAGACCTTCTCCAAATCACATATAACAGTAACCAAACAAGTTTTACAAGTGACTGCAAAGTAATTAAGTTTCTTTTTCTGGTGTTTTACATTGGCTTAAAGGTCAGCATGGAAGTATAGGAGAGTTAAACTTGGAACCGAGCACACAGATAGCGTCACTTAGGCTCCGTCGACCACCCACTCCCACCCAAGCTTTTCACACCTGAATCACACAGTTCTCCCTGGCACTTCTGGGCTTTGCTGGTCTTAAAAAATGTGGATGCCCTTCTGAACTGATGAGAAATGGAGGAGAGATCTAGAAAACCAGCACTGAGGAAGTGGTCACAAATGTAGCCGCTAGTGAAGGGACAAGTGGAGGATGCCCACTGGAACACAGCAGAGATGGTGGGAGAGCCCCCAGGGCGGAAATAAGGTCTGGGAGCCGAAATCAGAGGAGACAGAAGATGTTGGTTGAGCGTAACCCTCTGTTACCCATTCTTCTCTCCTGTGCTACACTTCTGGACAGACAGGCAGGGGAGCCCCGGGGAGGGGAGGTGCTGGATAGCCCAGACCACACAGTCAGGACTCCTGGATTCTGTGTTGAGCTCTGTCACTTACCAGCTGGTCAATTCTCTCTGGGCCTGAGTTTTCTCATTTATTGAGAGAACTAAGCTTGGCAATCTCCAAGGGCCCATCACACTATAAAAACCTATCTTTGTAGTTAGATATAAGCACACATCCTGAGTGTCCAGGGTCATTAAGATCTCAGCCTAGTAGTCATACAGGTGATAAAGAATGGAAATCAGGATGTGGGCCCAGTATGACATGGAACCCAGGTTATTTCTGAATCTGTATGTCAGTTAAGCCTGATACCTTCCTTCACGGTATCAGAAACCCCAATGTAATTTAAACAGTAGGACAATTTATTTATAATACGACAGTTTGTTATATAGTAATTTCCAAAGTGGGGTAACTCTGGGGGTAGTGTACTTCTGTTGCATCATATTTAGTCAAATCTAAGATGTCTCCAGCTCTAAGATGCACCCTTCTTTTTCATTCCACTAAGAAAGAAAAATCTGTCAAACTGTGACGTACTGTTGATTACAAAACACATCTGATTTGATTTCAGAGATGATTAAATGGGGGGGGGGATGTATCTTAGAATCCAGGGAAATACAGTAATTGAGTAGCTCATGGATATCATCTTTCCAGACTGCTGTCCTCAACATGTGGGCCTTGTCAGGCTAGCTCCTCCCTCAGCGGTTGCAAGATGGCTGCAGCCCATCCAGTCATGACGGGGTAAAGGACTTAGGTGGTTCTGCCTCTTCTTGTGCCCCCGTTAAGACAAAGGAAACCTTCCCTGGGAGCCCCACAGCTGATTTCCCCACATGCCCATTGGCATCCTAGTCATTGCCAGGGACCCGGAGTTGCCCTAGTTGTGGTTAGAGTCAGACTACTCAGGATTTACCCTCCACGTGGGGACTAGGTCACCTTCCAAGGGTGATATCTGTCATAGTCAGGGTTTGATTCACAAGGAGGAAAGAGGGAAACATAGGTAACTATTGAAGCAAGTATCCGGATGAGAATTTAGACTTTTTCCAGATAGAAATTGGCGACAGGAAGATGGTTTGTGATTAATGTCAGTGATCTTCTTGCTCTGAGCATGAGTGTTTGAAATTCTATTGCTATATTAAATTGTTTATGAATTCTGCTATGGTAATTACTTGCTTTACATTCAGTGGTAAAGTACATAATCAGTTTTGGAAAAATTACCAACTTTTTTAAGCCATGAAGTTTATTTCTAAATATTTAGTGATTGATTATATTATGACATGATGCCCTTAAAATTCCTTTAAAAGGGGGGATACTAGATTAACGGTATTTGAACATTTCTTATCTTTCTCCCTGCATACATATTTAGGCTTAATTTTTATTGTTTTTAAAATGCTTTAAACAAAGGAAGTAGGTGTTCTCAATGCTCCTGCCTTTTTTTTTTTTTTAAGATTTTATTATTTATTTTAGAGGGAGAGAGAGCACGCACACCCACGCTAGTGAGCAGGCGGAGGAATAGAGGGGGAGAATCTGAAGCAGACTCGGAGCTGAGCGCAGAGCCCAATGTGGGGCTCAATTCCCCGACTGCGAGACCAGGACCTGAGCCGAAACCAACACTTGGATGCTTAACCAACTGAGCCACCCAGGGGCCCCCGATGTTCCTACTTTTTTATTTGGAACAGTGTAGCTGCTTACTCTTCTTCTGATAGAGGTCTGGGAAAATGTCAACATTGTAGCCCACTTGCTGCTTGGTAAGGGAGCACGTTACCTGGCTCCCCCTCTCTCCTTCCCCTGCGTGCCCACAGGGCCTAAGAGCTGACTTAGTTATTTTCTGCTTCTCCCCCCGTGGGTTGGTACCTAATTTGTTCCTCATTTTCTGGACAGGACTGATGGAGCAGACTGTAGGCGGCTCAGTGTCCAGACAGTAACTTTTGTGGTGTAATAGCTCCTTTTGTGGATGTCAGCCACGGTATTCTGGACCTTGTTCCCCCAGGAGCATTATCCCTACTTGAGGCTCTCTTCACTCAGCCCAGGGACTTGGAGAGTTCAGGGGAGAAGGACGGTTAGAGTCAAAGTCAACATTCATTCATTCATTCAGCGGATGTTTACTAATAAGCCCGCTCAGCTGCGAGGCCCGGTGTTGTGCGCTGCGGACGACCCACCACAGACATTACGTGGGCATATCACCTTGGACTTTAGTGCCCTCAGGAGGAGGATCTGGCTTTTGAGGAATTTATTGCTGGAGGTAACATTTGTTCTTTGCTGCCTTGGAGGTATTTCTGTGCTTTGTCCCTCAACTACATCGGGATCTCCTTGACTCTGTTTACAGTGCAACATCTCTGAAAATCAGCCTTTCATATGGGAATAACAGCAACATGACAGCTAAAGCTGCCATTCTCCAGTAAATCTAAACACACTATTTTGTATTGAGGATTTGCTCCAATTGGAAATTGGAATACGAAATTTGACCTCACTTCCCATGTAGGGAGAAGGGACAGATCATTTTAATATTCATTCCTCCAGAAGGATCTGAAATAAATATTCATTGGTTCAGACCTCTCATATTTGAAACCTTTAGGTTCATGATGGAACAAATCCAATTAGAAGATGTCTATACTAGAACTAAGAGGGTTGGGAGGGAGACAGCAGTTGCCAACATGGATGGGGTTTTCAAGGCGAGGGAGTTCAGTTGGCCTTGCAGTAAAATCTCTTCTGTGAGTTACTTGCAAAGGCTGCGCATTTATGGCTTTATGTGTCGGGAGTGGCCTCAGCCAGGGTACATGTAAATCAGACTTCCCATGGTGATTTAAATCTGACAGTGCTTTTGAAATTTACTTTTAGAGATACAGGCTCCTTTGCATAGAGCACCTTTTAGAGATGACCATAGAGGATGCAAAGTTTTCTTCTCGTTTCTGGTGGGAAAGTTAGGATCCCAGAGATAATTATGACAAGACCAGCACCCAAGAGTTCTCTCCTGGCCTCCCTCCCTGCCAGTCTAGTCCAGGAGCAGTATCTCCAGCCCTCCCCTTCTCTCCGTCATCACTCATGTGGCCTCATCTCGCACCGGGAGTCCTGCAAACCCCTCACACTGGTCTCCCTGCTTCGATTCTTGCCCGTACACAGCAGCCAGAACAGTCTTTTCACAACGTCAGATCATGATTAAACCCTCCAGCGGCTTTCCAGCGCACCCAGAAAATATTCCAAACTCCTTCTAGTGGTCCACAAAGGCCTACGTAATCTGGCTCCTGCCTGGTTCTACAGCCTCCTCGCCGTCCACTTCCCCTGTCGCCCCCTGGCCCGTTCTAGCCACAGTCTCTGCCCTGTTCTGGAAGTCTTGTTTCCCCCTCCTGCCTCAGCACTATCTGTTCCTTCTGCCTGCCGTACTCTCCGCTGATCCCCGTGTAGCGCCCTGCCCTTCATTCAAGTTTCAAACATGCGTAAAAGAAGAGAAAGTAGGATGAACTCCCATGGGACAGCATCCTGCATCCTAAATCATTGTCATTTGGGCATGTTTTCTATATCCTTTTTTCTTTATTTTTTTTTTTTGTTTGTTTTTTGGGGGGTTTTTTTTGTTTTGTTTTTGCTTTTTAAAATTGTTATTGCTGTAATTTTTTTTTAAGATTTTATTTATTTCAGAGAGAGCGAGAGTGTGAGCCATGGTTGGGGGAGGGGGGCGCCAGACACGGGTCTCAATCCCAGGACCCTGGGATCATGACCTGAGCCAAAGGCAGACGCTTCACTGACTGAGCCACCCAGGCGCCCCTGTAATATTTTTTTTTTAATTTTTGTTTTTAAGTACTCGCTCCACCCTTTTTAGGGCTCAAACTCACCACCCTGAGATCAAGAGTTGCATACTCTACCAACTGAGCCAGCCAGGCACCCCACTGCTATAATATTTTAAAGCAAATCTCTGACATCATGTCATTTTATTCCTGATTACTTGTTTCTACCACATAAGGGCATTCTCTTTTACAGTCACAATGTCATTACCACACTTAACAAAATTAACAATAATTCCTTTGTATCGTCTACTCAGTCTGTATTCATGGCTCCCCAGTTGTCTCAAAAATGTCCCTTCACAGTTGATGTATTTTTTTCCTCAGGATCCAGACAGACTCCACACAATGTCTCCAAGTTTTATATCCTTCACTTGTCTCTCCCTCTCCTCCATTTCTCCTCTGTGCTTTCTGGGGGTGTCTCTTTGCTCTTACGTTTCTTTTCTTTTTTTTTTTTTAAGATTTTATTTATTTATTTGACAGAGACACAGAGAGAGAGGGAACACAAGTAGGGGGAGTGAGAGAGGGAGAAGCAGGCTTCCCGCGGAGAAGGGAGCCCAGTGTCTGGGCTCGATCCCAGGACCCTGGGATTATGACCTGAGCCGAAGGCAGACGCTTAATGACTGAACCACCCAGGCACCCCTCTTATGTTTCTTTTAATTCGGTTTTTGTTCCCAAAGCTTTTTCCCCCTCATACTTTACAGTTTTCTTAGTTCTCTTTCATACGCTCCTGTTGTCTGGCCATCTCACTTCTGAGAACTTCTGTTTCTGACTTGTGCTAGTTTTCAAACCAGTTAGTTTTTGTGATTTTTTTAAGCTTGGTTTGAAATAATTGGTCACAGTTTTTATCTGCTTGCAGTCACTTTTTCATGGCGTGGACTGTTAGTTCAGTTGCACCTTTTTTTTGTCTTACACTACTGAGTAGGGCAAGATAATTTGTGTTGTGTCCCCGTGTGACGGAGGGCGGGTCCGTGGATGGAGCATGGTGGCCAGAGTGGCCTTCCCAGCTCACAAAAGACATTAGCACTGGTTTGCTTCTCAGAGCTCCATGGCCCCGGGCATTAAGGGTGCTGGGTGCCCAGCCTTTAGGTGCTGTGTTTGCTACTCTGCCCTTGCTCTGGACAGCCTGTCCTCCTGCCTTTTGGGGTTTCCTACCCTGTTCCATTTGATTGCTGCTCCTAACATGTGAGTCAGGAGGGGGATCTGCCTTTCTGAGTCGAGTGTTGCTGGATGGTTCCACGGCCCAGGCAGCCCTGGCTGGCCCTCCTGCAGCCCTCGATGAGCCCCGTCTCGGGTGTGTGTGTCATCTATGCTCAGACCCCGAGAGGCGGCTCTAAGTGTGCCCGCTGTTCCCACACCTGCTGCAGGGCACCCGCTCACAGCAGGGGGGCGGGCTCTTTTTGGAGGAGGGGATTGCCTGGTGGCTTGGAGGCTTTGTGGCCCGTGGGCCAATCACTTGTTCCTTTTCCCATCGCGCCACCCAGCCTTACAGCTGCTGACCCTGGTGGTCCTACCCATTTGTATATTGTGGTTTGTGGAGAATTTTTAAAATCAAGTTTTACTGAAGATTCATCCATCTCTCACTCTTCTAGTTTCTCTGTCTTGTTTCTAGGAGGAGATTTAGAGATTCCAAAATTATGCTGGCTCATCAGATTCATTACTGCCTCAGAGGCCTCCCTGACCACCATTGAAGTAGCCACCCCCACATGCTGCCTTCTTGCTCCCCCCCCCCCCAAGCTGTGTGCCTGATAGGCATTGCCACCTGAGCAGAAACTTCTCTTCATTCTCTAGTTCCTTGTCAGGGACATCTCACTCACTCCTGAACCCCCACTAGGCTAGAATAGGGGTGGCCCTGTAACAGCAGGTGGGAGGGTCACGGGCATAAAAGGTCTTGTCCCTCCCTGGCCAGCCCAGACATTGTGAAGCTTTTCCCAAAAACTCTGCCCCTTTTAACCATGATTTATATTACCCTGAAAAATAAGTAAAAGTAAAATCTTTTTCCAAAATGTTTTGAGGGCACATAAGCTTAAAAAAAAATGCAAGAAGAGGGGCGCCTGGGTGGTTCAGTTGGTTAAGCATCCAACTCTTGATTTCGGCTCGGGGCATGATGGGATCGAGCCCCATGTTGGATTCTGCACTGGGCGTGGAGTCTGCTTAAGGTTCTGTCTCTCCCTCTGCCTCTCCCTGCTCCCCCACATGGACTTTAGAGAGCGGTCTCCTTCTCTAAAAAATAAATGCAAGAAGAATTAATTCCATTTAAGATATTAGAGGGCCACCTGGGTAGCTCAGTTGGTTAGGCATCTGACTCTCGATCTCAGCTCAGGTCTTGATCTCAGGGTCGTGCTACAGTTGGGCTTCACGCTGGACGTGGAGCCTACTTAAAAAAAAAAAGAAGATACTAGAATAGTAATGAAATATGCACTGAATTAAATATCAAAGAATTTTAAAGATTTTATTTATTTATTTGAGAGAGAGTGAGAGAGAGAAAGAGCACAAGAGGGGGGAGCGGGAGGGGGAGAAGCAGACCCCCCGCCGAGCAGGGAGCCCGATGCGGGACTCGATCCCGGGACTCCAGGATCATGACCCGAGCCGAAGGCAGTCGCTTAACCAACTGAGCCACCCAGGCGCCCTCAAAGAATTTTAAAGTCAGGTTTACCTGTCCCAGCAAAGAGCACTGATGTCTTGGTCTCTGCCTTTCTGCTACGGAGTCTCTCATCACACTGTGTTTATGCATACACACACATCTACTGTGGTTGAAGACAGAGGAGTAACTGTCATCTAAGACAGTGTAAACTCTAGATTCACAAGTAGAGCATTTCCACTGCAGCCCCATAATATGGTAGGAGGAAAGATGGACTTGGAGCCACAAGCAAAGCAAGATTCTTGCCCCACCTCTGCCCCTTCACAATTACATGACCTTGGGTCTCCCACTTAATGCCATTAGATTTCCTTCCATCAGCTCTGAATACTAGAATTCTTGTAAGCATCAGTATCTGGTAGCTTAAGACAGACTCTAACCCCACATACAAGTGTGTGTTCTGAGTTGGAGTTTCTGCTGTAAATCCAACCTGCATTACAGAAGCAGAAGTCATACCTTAAACAAATCATACACTTGAGTTTAATTTTACAGCTATCCATTTGCAAGTAGCCATTGAGCATTTTTGTTGATTCACAGTCATGGTTTCATGGGGGATACATTTAAGGGAGATTTCTTGGTGCAGTACAGTTCTGAAAATAGTACTATGCGTTCCTGATACTTTTGAATTAACACTCACAAATTGGAATGGCCCTGGGTTGCATTTTGAATAAGCTTGTGGCACATTGTTTATTCAAGCGCAAAGATTCTTGCTCAGAGTAGAGAACGGTGTGAGAAAGCATTCCGTTACTGATAGAATCACAGTGATTGCTACTGCATATCATGTCGAGCACATATGTACAGCACATCACATACATTATAACTTAGCCACATTGTGAGAAAAATATTACTATTCTTCCTGTTTTACGGAGGAGGAAACGGAGATCAGAGAACATGGAACAGTGCTGCACAGCTAATGAAGAATAGTTCTGGTGAGTGTGCAGATAGTACTTAGTAGGTGCTGTGCTCTGTCCTAAGTACTCTGCTTTTATTAATCCAGTCAGTCCTTAAATATCCCCTTGAGGTCAGTACTACAGTAGTCTCCCCCCTTATCTGTGGGAGATACGTCCCAAGACCCCCAGTGGGTGCCTGAAACTGCAGTTGGTACTGCACCCTGTATTGACTATGCTTTTTCCTATGCGTACATACCTGTGATAGAGTTTAATTTCTAAATTAGGTACCACAAGAAATTAACAACAGTAACTGATAACAAAATAGAACAAGTATAACAATATATTGTAATAAAGTCATGTGAATGCAGGGGCGCCTGAGTGGTTCAGTCGTTAAGTGTCTGCCTTTGGCTCAGGTCATGATCCCAGGGTCCTGGGATCGAGCCCCAAGTTGGGCTCCCTGATCAGCCTGCTTCTCCCTCTCACACTCCCCCTGCTTTTGTTCCCTCTCTCACTATCTCTCTCTCTCTCTCTGTTAAATAAATATATAAATCTTTAATTTAAAAAAAAGTTATGTGAATGTGATTTCTCTCAAAATATTGTACTGTGTTCACCCTTCTTCTTGTGAGGCTGTGAGATGGTAAAATGCCTGTGTGATGGGATGAAGTGGGGGCGTGACGTGGGCGTGGGGACAGAGCGTTAGGCTGCTGTTGACCTTCTGACGACACATCGGGAGGAGGGTCATCTGCGTCCGCACCACAGTTAACCGTGGGTAACTGAAACTGCAGATAAGGGGGGACTGATGTATTGTGCATCTTTTACAAAGGATGAAGCTGAGGCACAGAGAGGGTGAGTGACCTGGCCAAGGTTGCATAGCTAGTTAGTGTCAGAGCAAAGATCAGAACTTGGGCAGTCAGGGTCCAGAGTCCAGGTACTTCGCTACTATGTCTTGATGCCCAGCAGCAACATGGTGAGTGAGAGAAAGACTCCAAAGTTCATTACTTTTAACCGTGTCATTAGAAGTGTGCTAAAAGAGCAAAAGGAATCCTAAGAAATTTTAAACTTGTTCTTCCTTCTGTTCAGGGCAACAGTGAGTTTGTTACCTTACTGCTTGTGACCTGAAATCAGCAAAAATAAAACTTCCTCTTGCCTGGTGTTGAAATCTCAAGTTAGGGACCATTATTAGCAGGAATGCACTCTTCATCTCAGGGGTCAGAACCATATTGTAAAGTGGATGGCCTCTCTAGATACCCATGGTTACCGAGAAACATTCGAGACTCTGAATCTGTGATTTGTCACCTGCTGTCTTGCTGATGCTTGGTTACAGTCACTGGAACTTCAGTGTTTGAAAGATATTAACTTAAAAAGAGAATTCTCAGATGGGGGCGGGGAGGAGGAGGACTAAAATTAGTGGCGTATTTTTGTGAGAAATTGGAGATAGTACTTTTTAACAAATGGGAGTGGCCTAGGCTTTGTCATTTAAATGGAATCCTGTATTTTTTTTGTTACTTGAACTGTTTCTTAACTTCAGGATTGTATTAAAGAACAAGAGAAGCCCAGTGATGCCTTTGAACATAAGGTAGTCTGAGAGTCTCATCAACATGGAGACTCCCAGGAGACAGATGTTAGCTCTGCATCTTGGCTGGCCCCTGTGCCAACAGTGAGCCAGCAGCACTGACCCAGGAGCCATAAATGACAGAGAAGGGCCAAGATCAACAGATCAGCATGATTGCCTCACCTCATGGTTATTGAGCTGATTGCTTGGAAAGTCTTTAGTGGTTTTTCAACTTGAAAAGGACAAATTTGAAATAAATAAATTGATCCATTAACCTGTTACAGGAAGGTTCCCACTGTGCTTAGTTCCCCCAAATCATCTCAGATAGGGTTGACCAAGCCACACTGTAATAGATTTTCAGGGTAATATGTGGGCCATAAAATGACCATTAACCAACTTGCTTTGTTTATGAGAGGCAGGCACTTAATGCCACTGGCCCCATGCTGGAAGCACATTCCACTGTGGTATGTTTCAACACTGTGAAGTCATTGATCAGATGAAAATGACCAGTTAGCAAGTAAGTGTTTCTTGGGCTGTAGGCTTTATGAATAATGTGTTCTTCAGTTAAAAACAGCACTTTAAGCAATTGTTTAAACCTAACCATTTGGGAATGAGGGAGAGAGCTTCATGAATAATTTATTTTCAAAAGAAAAGATTAAGGGATCTCAACTTTTTCACCTTCCCAAACCTTTTTACTGAAGTTGAAAATACCTGCAAATGATACAGATCCAGATAAACAACTCATCATATACACGATGTAAATTTATATACTTTCACTTCTAAAAAACCTTTATTGGGAAAGGTGCATGCGTGAAAATATAGTGAGTTTAAAATAAGTGGGTATGGAATTGCTGGAAAGGTTGCAGGATTTCAGATGTAACATTGAACATGCATTAGCATAGTGCCATGGGAAAGCTTGAAATATGGTTAATATGTCCTTGTATCGGAAAGGACTCCATCAAAGCAGACCAGTTTGATCCCTTGTGCTTAAACATTCTGCTTTCCACTTTCTAAAACAGACCACCATCTTAAAAGAATTGCACATCCTTGGTTCAGGTTTAAATAAGGGAGTTTGGGGTGGGAATTAGGTACCAATGTCACGATGCCAAAATCCCCACCACCACCTCTTCTTCCTCTTGTTCTTATGTCATTAAAAACTCCCATGGTTTTATATTTGTGGGCCTGATATGTGGCCAGAGTGATTTGCCTCAGTGGATGAAATTTTCCTTGACCATCCTGACCTTGAAGAAATTAATCAAGGTACAGACGAGCCCAGCTGTTGCCTCACAGTCGTCAGGCCACCTTCTCCAGCACCATTAGTACCGTCACCACCTCCTCTGCCACCATCAGAGTCATCACAGCCACCTCCCCCACCACCATCCCCGGCGCCACCGACAGCTGAGATTTATTGAGTGATTACTTGGCTTCAGGCCTGTTCTAAGCATTTAACCCCTTATTGAATCCTAGCAACCTTCTGAGCTAGGTGCAACTGTAACGATCACTTGCCCAAGTTTACCGGAGCCCCCTGCACAACCTCACGATCAGACCAGAGGTGCTCACACTGGGCGGGCAGTTGGCACACTCACGTGGTCCCTGCTCGGTGTTTGACCCTGTTGCAGATTGGAACATAGTCCGGAACCAGGAAGTATGACAGTCGGCCTAACTGGCATTGTGGTGGAAGACCCTCTCACAGAGCCCTTGTCTTCAGGTTGTCAGGGTAACGCATTTGGAAACAGGCAGCACACATAGTAACAACAGCTAGGAGCCAATGCTTATATAACAGGAGGAGAAACAGAAAAAAAAAACAACTATAAATATAAAGCACAAGGCTTCGGTTGGTACTCCTAACTAATTAATGAAAAATTAAATTGTTTTCTTGTTAGGTGTAAGTAGATCTTTATTTTTAAAAGACATTCATAAAAACAGATGACATTAATTTTAGGCATCCAAAGAGACAGGCGTGAGGAATCAGAAACCTTTGCTAATGAGAAAGCACTTTCTCCGGTAGCAGTGGGCCAATGGGGGCAGCTTGTAAGGGTTGAGTCCTGCACCTTACAGCCACTGGTATTAGAAATACTTTAACCATGACAGAGGAATCTTGACTGTTCCCATCTTTTTTTCTTTTTTTTTCCCCCTGCTTGCTGCTTCTGGGGGCTTTAAACAAGTTCATGTTTAAGATGGTGGGCCTCCCCTTTGGAGCCAGTCACACTTGAAAAATATCCCTTGAGATTATCTAAACTTAATTTCTGGCGATTTTGTTTCAGAAATACTAACCTCAGGGGGTCTTTGTTCTCTACACTAAAACTTAATCTATTTGGAAAAATTCCATTTATTCTCTGTAGAAATTGACTGGACATGGCTTCTGTGAATGATGTGGTTGCTGTTATCCCTGAACACCGTAAAAATGAACTTTGAAACAGTTGGGTAGGACCCAAACGGAAAGTGACGTATGGCTTGAAAATGGTTTAGTTGAACATTATAGCTCCAATATTTTACTGGTCATTGCGGCACAGGTTTTAGAAATACGTGTTCGGTTTTTTTAAAAGTTTTATTTTTGGATTGGAAACTTTCTCGCAAACCAAAATAGATGAACCAAGTATGCTTGAATCAATGCTGAAATGTCATCCACATCTGCGGAATGAAAATCATTAGCCAGTTACTTGAAATCCACATGAGATGAAATTATCTTCCTGTGTATCCATCCAGCTTCTCCTCTTTGCTGAAGAATGCTCAGAATCTTTACAAAGGCTGGTTATTATTTTATTCCAAAAGTTTTTCAGAAAATACCAAAGCAGCTATTAATTGAGCGTGGGGTAGCTCCCAGCATGGACTGATTTGAGTACATCCAAGCACATATTTAAACACAGACTCATTATTTCTCCCAAATCTGTGCTTGAAAAGAGATCAAGAAGATTTCCTAAAACCTTGTGGCATAATTTCAATTACACTTAAACTGTGACTAGAATTTACTATTGGAAAAGCAAGAGTAGATATGAATATTATAAAAAAAAGAAATGCAGTGGGAAAATATACTGAAAACTGTTTTACATGTGGCTAAAAGAGGCTCTTAAATCTGTCTTTTAGAAGAGTTTACTGGTTCATAATCTTTATTAGTAGCCACATCTGAAAGGTCTGTATCCAGGACAGATTCAGAAGGTTTGAGTTCGCATCCGCCAGCCTTGCCTACAGCCAGCCAGAAGGCTTTAAATAAGTCAGCCAGCCCCTGGGTGCCTTGTTTCACTCTCTGTAAAGAATTTGGACTAGATACCTCTCAGTTGCTGCCCAGCTCCACAATTATGTGATTCCTTTGGGGGCTATTATTATAATTCTCAAATCTGTCAACTTGTGGAATATATTTCCAAGCATGAATTGATTCTCTAAAGTGCCTTCAGTCCTCATAGGAAGTGGTACTAGACATGGCAGTCTACATGTCCTCTGCAGAGAGCAAGCAGAAGGCCTCGTAGCCTTCGGGAGGTACCGTCCCAGTGGTCATGAATGGACCCTGCTGTTTGGGGTGTGAAGGGATGTAGAAAGCTGAGTTTCCCCAAGACTCCTTAGCTAGTTAATGAAGGCAAAAGTTCACACACCCTGCTGCCTTCATTAGGACTGGGAATGCAGAGGCCAGTGGTGGATCATTATTTACCGTGGATATCTAGGAAAAGTCCTATTTCCCAGAGCTGTCAACAGGCCTTTGGAACCTTCCTGAAAATGATGAAAAGTTTTAGAGTCATGCTAATCAAGCTTAAATGCTTTACATTGTTTAACAACAAATAATATGCTACTGTTTTGAATTCAACAAAGAAAGAAACCTTTGAATTAAGGCTGAAAAATGTCAGAGAGCATTTCAGGCAGGGAAGAAATACTGTTCAGTGGTTGTGATGTGCATTACTGAGAGCCACCTTCCAGACAGCTTGCCTTTCTTTCCTTTGAAAGGAGTCACCATTGTGTTGATTTCTTGCCAGTTGCAGCATATGCAAGGCCATCGTAATGGGCATGTGATGGGTTTAAATGTCAAGATTTTTGCCCAGTGGGCAAAACCCTCACTTATACCAGAGGATTAAGAATGTTGCAAAGCTGGAGTTTAACCTCCTTGTTTTCATTCTCATTTAAATCCAAATAGACCTCTCTGATAACACATTTGTCTCGTTCTTCTCAACTGTGGCAGGAGTAATTCCACTGTAATTAGGCAGGTGTCGAGTTTTAACCCCGAATGCCTCTACAGGCGGTCATTTCCTTGCCTCTCCCGGCAGCCTCTCTACTCTGCTAGCAATCATTCCAGTTGTAAACTTTTGCCTAATATTTAACCTCAGTGTTCCCTGCTGGAACTCTCTCTTATTATTCTCATCGACCGAGAATAATTGATCTGTCTTCACTTGGCAACTTCCATTTGCATGTTTTAGGAGTAACTGTCATCTCTCTCATCTAGGCTAAGGACAAACTGTCTGCCCTTGTTGTTACATCTGTATACACCTTGTTTCCAAAAAGGATTACTGGTTGTGTTCATCTTCCATGCATACCCTGTGATTTGTCATCCCTTTATTATTATTCACATTGACACTGCGCCTGTTTTTACCCAAATGGAATGATTATGTGTCCGTTTTACACGTAATCCTCCATATTAACATAATTCCAAGCAGTTGACTTTAACACCATTGTGTTGTTGACTCATTCACAGGGTGATTCACTGCAGTCCTCCTTGTCGAAGACAACTGTGGGATCTGAGCAAGAGAAACTGACATTGTTTTATCGTTATGAGCTGTGTCCCTAACTTGAATAATCTGCTCTGCCCACTGAAATACTGCACGCATGTGTGTGTGCCTGCACGCACGCACACACGCACGCACGCACGCACACCCACCCCTTCACAGGTCAGAGCTCGAGTTACACCTTCATGGGTAGGTGCATATGGTGCTATTTGGAGGATTAAATGGAGTGATTGATACGACACAACTGAATCTGAGTTGTGTCTGCATCTGTTCTCGCGGCAGATCTGTTTACAGGAGTGAGTGTCTGAAATATAAGAACTTAAGGACCTGGATGGTTATACTTCTGCTTACACTCCTTGTATTTCTAAAGCAGTTAACATTTAAATAAATAACTGTTTTTATCTATTTTATTCTGAGATCCTCAAGTGAAAGGCATATTAGATAGGCCCTTTAAATTATACATGTTCTCTGAACATCGTACTCGGCCACATTAGGGCAGCCCACTCAGCCACAGTCAGCATTCATTTGTGAACTGTAGTGGGCAGAGTCCTTCCTGTAAATCTCCTTGATTACAAAATTGTTGTTTCCTGGGGCTCTCGTTAAGATACTCCTCTTTAGTCCTAAGAGTTAGTTGCAGTGGTCTTTTCTGGTTACAGGTTTCTTTGGAAGTATCTAGTAATGGGTTCCCCCAGACAGTGACAAAGGCAATGTGTTTTATGCAGAACTGTACTTGGATAGTTCTGCTGTTAAACTGCTGATGGGAGTGGGTGCACCTGGGTGGCTCAGTCCGTTGAGCATCTGACTCTTGATTTCAGCTCAGGTTATAATCTCAGGGTCATGGGATTGAGCCCCGTGTCAGGCTCTGCGCTGGGCATGGAGCCTGCTCGGGATGCTCTCTCTCCCACTCCCTCTGCCACACCCCCCTGCCCACCTGTGCGCACGTGCTCTCTCGGGCAAGCAGGGGGAGGTGATGGATCTTACTAAAATCTCTCAAGTACAGTAGATTCCAGTTACTACAATCATTCACAAAGGCTAAGGAGTTTTCTAGAATAATCACCATATGTACCATTCAAAGATGGAGAGTCTTTAGAACTGTGTATTGTTTGTGTATATCGTACACTCTGAGGAAATGTATATTGAACTGACTAGAACTAGAAGGACCGTCAGAGACCTTCCTTTTCCGAAGAAGAGGAAACTAAAGCCAGACGGGCTAGAAGAGCTGTCCACCGCAGCCCACAAGTGAGTTAGGAGGGCCAGGGAAGAGCCTGGGCCTTTCCATACCACCTGCCCCACACACCATGGGTAAAGGAGAAGTGATGGAGGGCACATTGGTGAAAGGACCCAGTTACTCGGATCCTGGGTGAGAGTTTGATGTACTCACTTACCATCATCATTATAGAACCTAGTATTACTGTGTGTGTGAGAGAGATACTAGGAAATGTGCTAATTCTTCCCATGCATTATCTCCTGTAGTCGTCACAACCACCCCCTGAAAGATACTCTTGTTATCCTCGTCTCAAGAGGAGAGTTGAAGCCCAGTAATTTGCCTCACTTAGGGGAGCCAGGACTTGAACCCACCCAGTGGGACTCCAGATCGAGTGCCTTCCTGGTTTATTCATTGTTCCCTCTCAACAGGAAAAGAAAATATTTTCTATCCAAAAATTATTTTGAGGGAAATATCTTATTTTTGGTAGTAATATACAGATCTAAATATAACCAAAGTATTTTTTATATTCAAAAGCATGTGAAATGCTTAATAGTCCAGATGGGCAAATATGGAGGCCAGAAGGGCTTCGCTGTATGAGGTCGCCCTGCTGAAAGTCGACCACCGTGGGGCGCACTTGGCAGGTGGGGGCTGCATCTCCTTGGGATGGATTCGTGTCCATTTTCACCAACCATAAAGATCGGGCCCAGGCTCCCGATGAGAAGGCAGAAGTGGTGATGAAACCCAGCCTTTGTGCCTGAGCCTTGGGCCTGTGATTCCAAGGTGCTGGCTCTCACGTGATGAGAGCTACAGTGCAGCTCCTGGTCTCCCCGACACGGGTGCAGCCGTGGGACCAGACCCGCTGAGTCCCCGAGGGATCCACTCTCTTGCCTGTCTCCCCAGACTTACTGAAAACCATTTCATTTGACTCTCATCCCATATTTAATATTTAAGATTAGTTTAGAGAATTCAACACATATTCTAAATGTTTTTTTTAAAAATCAACTTCATTGAGGGGTGCCTGGTGGCACAGTTGGTGAAGCATCAGACTCTTGTGTTCCCTCTCTCACTGTCTCTCTCTCTCAAATAAATAAATAAAATCTTAAAAAAAAAAAAAACTTTATTGGAGCGCCTGGGTGGCTCAGTTGGTTAAGCATCTGCCTTGGGCTCAGGTCATGATCCTGGGGTCCTGGGATTGAGCCCCGCATTGGGCTCCTTGCTCAATGGGGAGCCTGCTTCTCCCTCCCCAGCTCTCCCTGCTTGTTCTCCCCTACCCCTCGGTCAGATAAATAAATAAATAAAATCTAAAAAAACTTTTTTAAAAAATCAACTTTATTGAATTTATTGGGGTATAATTTACATAAAGTACAACTATTTTGTGCTGAATAATACTCCGTTTTATGTATACACTACAGCATGGATTGATTTGGAATGTTAATCCAAGGTTACTTTTCTGGAATACATTTGGTCATGGTATATTATCTTTTCTGTGTATTGCTAGATTCTATTTGTTAATATTTTGTTAAGGAATTTTGTGCCTTTGTTTATGAGGAATACATTATTGTAGTGGCTTTGTCTCATTTCAGTATCGGGGAGGATACTCGCCCCATTAAATGAATTGAGAAACGTTCCCTCTTCTTTTTTCTGAAAGTTTCTGTACAATTCATGTTATTGCTTCCCTAAATTTTTGGTAGAATTAACCAGTGAACCCATGTGGGCCTGGAGCTTTCTTTATTGAGAAAGTTTTTGATAACAAAATCAGTTTTTAAGAAGATAACAAATTCAATTCAGTAGGAGCTCCTTAGGTTTTTATTTCTTCTTAATCAGTTGTCTGATTTATGTCGCAGGGGCTATCCATGTCATCAGAGTCATTGAGTACATTGGCATTATGTCGTTCATGATATTCCCTTACTACCTTTCTAATGTCTCTGAAGTCTGAGTGGTATCTCCTCATTCATTCCTGATATTGGTAAATTGTGTCTTTGCTCTTTTTTCTTCCTTGATCAGTCTAGCTAGAGATTTCTCAGTTTTACTTATTTTCTTTCAAATTATCTGTTTTTTATCTCAATTATTTTTCTCTACTTTTTGTCTGTTTTCTATTTCATTTATTTACATACATTATTGCCTACCTTCTCCTTACTTTGGGTTTAATTTGCTTTTCTTTTTCTAACTTCTTAAAATGGAAGTGTAGATCTTTGATCTTTCACTCATTTTTCATTTTTTGTGTAAGCTCTTTTGAACTATAAACTGCCCTCCAAGCATGGCTTTGGCTGCATTCTACACATTTTCATATATTTTTATTATCATTCAGTTCAAGATATTTTCTAATTTTCTTTGTGATTCATTCTTTGTCTCATGAATTATTAGGAAGTATGTTGTTCAATTTCTAAATATCTGGGGGGCTTTCCTGATATATACATATGTGTGTGTGTGTGTGTGTGTATATATATATATATTTTTTTTTTTTTAAGATTTTATTTATTTGACAGAGAGCACAAGCAGGGGGAGTGACAGGCAGAGGGAGAGGGAGAGGGAGAAGAATGCGGGTCTCAATCCCAGGACCCTGGGATCATGACCTGAGCCGAAGGCAGACGCTTAACCACCTGAGCCACCCAGATGCCCCAATTCCTGATATATTTTTGTTATTGATTTTTAACTTCAGCTGTGGTCAGAGAACAACACATTCTGCATGATTTTTAGACTTGTTTTAAGACCTAGCTTATGGTCTGAGACTTGAAAAGTTTGTATGTTCTCCTGTTTGGGGATGTAGGATATATATGTCATTCAGGCCAAGTTAGTTGAGAGCATTGTTCAGATGTTCTATCTTACTGATTTTCTATCTGCTTATTTTAATAATACTAAGAAAGTCCTGTCATTGACTCTGTTTAGGAGCATTTAGGATTTGTTATATCTTCTGGATGAAGTCACCCTTCTGAGCTTTTAGTCTTTTCTTTGTTTTTTAAATCATTCTTATGACCTTCTTTGTTTTCTAAATGATGGGCTTTATTCCCCTGAAGTTTTCCCCTCTCCCTGGGCAGAGGAAAGTTTCCTTGGGATAGGGTGCTGCGGGGACTGAACTTACAGGTAGGGCTCAGAGGAGGAGTGATGGTGTGGGTAAGCAGGAGGTCAAACTGATTAACTGTCTTTCTCCTCTGATTTGCACTGTATAAGAGTTTGTGCAGGATTTGAAAAGACAGCCACAAGATTTCTCAGTTTAGGGAAGTAAAGAGAAGCGTTGTGTTTGTAGTTTGGTGACGCCGCTATACACCTGTAGAGGGCGCCCTCTGAGAGTTTGTTCAGAGCCTGCAAGCATCACCTACCTGTCTCAGGTAGAATCCTAGCTTTGGCTCCACTGGGAGAAATGTGTCATGGCATAATTTTTGACTCCTCTTAGATGACAAAAGGAATTTTGGGGTCAGTGGCCATTCATGCTGCTGCCTATGTGAAAGTCATTTTATTTTCTATTATGAAGACCCGCTTCCCATGCTCAAATTGCACATTCCCAGACACACGTTCCAGTGTAGTCAGCTCCTGGGGTGACTGATCATCCACAGCCCTTGCTTCACAGTATTGCTGACCTAAACAGCCTGGCCCCTCCTAGGATGCTTATCCATTTCTCTCTCTTCAGTATCTCCAGATGTATGCGAAAAGCAAGATTTATTTAGAATGGAAAAAAACACAATTTACAAAGACAAGCAAAATCTTTTTGAACCAAGCTGTTTAATTACCTGCCTTACTTGAAGGGGGTTTCTCTACTCAGTCATTTACAAGCCACCTTTAGGATTTTTGCCATAACCTTGGTTGGCTCTTTTATTATTTGCATAATATTTTTCTTTAAATAAACTCATTATTAAAACTTAGCCTCATTCTAGGAATGGAATCACAGGTTTTATTTGCTAGCTATGTATTTTTCTATATACATATATATTCAAATGAAAAATGTCCATCTGTATCACCTAACATCATCTCATGTACCACTTTGTGAATATACACGTCACACTATGGAGATTGTTAATCTGGGGTAAATGTGAATTTGACAGTGGCCTTAGAGAGAGAGAAAGCAAACTAGTACTTGCAGTGGTCCTAGAAGGAATGCTCTCTGCCTGTGGCTTAGAGGCACTCGTCCCTTTACGAGGGAACGAGGGGAGGGGCAGAAGATGAGACTGGGATCACCGTTTCTCAGGGGGGCAGTCCTTTCATTGTGATTCCTTTATTCTGTCTGAATGCCATGCATTTCAAAACTACCCATAGCCACTGTTAAAACATTCCAGGAAATATTTGTTGAATGAATGATGTTGAATTAAGTACTAAGCAGAGGCTCTGTAAAGTTTTATTTTATTACCAGTTTAGACTTTTCATATCACCATTACCCTCAGTTAGTTTGACTGTTTTTCAGTTTACCATTTTTCTTATTCTAGTGAGGAAATGGCCGGGCTGGTTTTAACGGCGTATGTTTTACTTGAGAAGAGTCTTCTACTGTCCTGGGAGGAAACTCCAACAAGGGGACTATTTCCAGTTTGAGGAGACGTTACAGAAGACTGTTACCAAAGGTGCGGGCGGGTGTCGGGGAACCTCAGGGAGTGGTGCAGTCCCTGCAGCTAGCTCTTCCCCGAAGGGTGTGCTTACAGGAAGCCCGAGTTAGAGCGGTGATGAGGGATGCTGCCCGCTCCTGGTGACTGTGCCGGCAGAGTATCTGCCCTCACCTTCCCACCTTCTACCTCCCACATCGCCTGTCCGTGCCTTCCTTCCACCAAACCCATCTAGAAGCCAGCGGGAAAGGAGCCCGTTGTGGAAGTCTACATGGCTCAGCTGGTCGGGGCAGGGCACACTGGAGGAGAAGGTTGGTCTGGAAGGGAGCGTGTCTCTTTGGTCTTACTCCCACCCCATGCTCTTTATATTTATGTAAGGTAGGAGGGCAGGGGGGTTGGAGAAACAGGGAACACAAAACGTAGCTATTACCGCCCCCCTGCAGCTGGAAACAAAATCTAAGTGAGTCGGCCTAGCCAACTTGTGCCACCCCCCCAGGCTAAGTCCTCATTACCCTCTGCTGCTCATACTTGTGCCGGATGGGGGGTGAACCAGACCTTCATCGCTGTAGGTTGGGGGTCCTTGGTATTTGTCAGTACTGAGTTGTCACAGCTGCCCTCCATGACCCAAGCCTTCAGACTTCCGCCCCCTGAATCTCCAGCTAGTGTCTCCCATCGGCCGGCCACCCAACTGGAAGCCAGAGGTTAGAAGGCTTGTTGATGGAGCCTGTGTGTAAGTCAGCCTCCTGGCACACAGCACAGAGTGGAGGAAGGGGGAAGGGTGATGTGGAGGGGCAGGAAAGGAATCCAGTCTCAATCCCGTTCTTGAAGCCAGATCTAGGCACTCCATCCCACTTCCATACTAAGCCCTGTTCCCGGATCAGCAACAGTTTTCCCTCTCTCCTGTCTGCCTTCCTTCGAAAATAATGAAAAGAACTCTCCTTACTAACTACAGTGCAGTCATGTGTTTAAAAATGGGCAGGACACCAGGAAGAGCATTCCCTACCTTTAATGCTTATTCTTCAAGCAGTTTTTAGTCTGTGGTTGACTTGGCTGGGGCTTTTATTCCTCCAGACTCAAGCAAAAGTTTCTGAAGAAAAAGGCAGTATTTGTACATATAAAAGGAACAGCTGATGTTGCTAACTGCTTATTTTCTGCCAAGTGCTGTGCTGTATGTGCTCCGTTCTCATTTAATTCCCACAGTGACCGCATGGAGAAGGTGGTGCTTTTATCTTTATGTTACAGAGGAGGAAACCGAAGCTTGGAGAGCCTTAAGTAATTTGGGATGAGGGCAGAGTGAGATGGAGAGTGTCAGGGTCCATGGGATTCCTAAGCCCCGGCCTCAGGCTCTGCTCTGCTGCGGACACTTGCGAGGAGTCTCCATGCAGGCAGGTGTCCATGGAATGCTTGCTGTGTGCGCTGGACAGTGTACTGGGGGCTGGCGGCAAGGAACAAAACGGACTGTGCCTCCCCTTTGTAGAGTTTTCCGTCTGGTAGGAAAGGTAAACCTGAAACAGTCAGTGTACCAGATGTGTGCAAGAGACTGTGGAATGTACTATGAAGGCCGTCGTTCATAGGGGGGTCTTCTGCTGAAGGTTTGGGCCAGCAGAGAAACAGAGGGGGTCACATTAGGGACGAGGAGTCAGGCAGCGAGTGCTCCAGGCAGCCGTGTTTGGGAAAGCCCCCTGAGTGCCCATCAAGAGACCCTACCCAGGAAGATGTGCTTCGAGTTCCATTACTTTCCATTTGTTGTCATCAAGTCGGCCTTCTAACCCAGCTGCTGGCAGAAAGGGAGCAGAAAGAGACAACCTCACTGTGTCTACAAACTGGTGGGTGGTATTTTCTGGTTTAGAATTTGTTACTTTTTATAAAAGGAACAATTACAAAACACGGTTTTGCTGACTCTTTATTTTTTATTTAGTCTTGATCCAGTCTGGTTAACCCAGTCCCGTCTGCGGAATGCTTATGAAATGTGTATTAAGTGCAAAATCATCCAGGGACTGGAGACAGGTGGGCCTCTCTCCTCAAGGAGTGATGGCCTGATGAGTGAAAATAAAACTTGTGTCATACAAGCATATTTGTCCCAGGAGGGGGTTGGGGAAGAGTTTTATGTTTTCCTGAAACGTGTTGGCTGTTTCTGGCCATTTCTGCATTTGCCTAATGTATTGTTATGGTTGGAACAAGTTAGGTGGTCAGCGATTATTTGCATTGTCTTTGGCATTTCTCTTTGTGAAATCTACCATGTATGTTCTCAGGGACACTAAAAGTCAGATAGGAACAAAATCTGGTCCTACTCGTGAGCAGCAAATTCTGAATTAGCGGAACGCGGTCACCACGTGAAAGCATTGCCGTTAAGTGCCAAATGTGAACAGGCCAGTCTGCATTTAGTAAACCAGGCCTCAGCTGTAACCGAGGCTGGGAAAGAAAGCTGTGGGAATTTGGGAAGGGGTATAGCTTTCCAGCAGGCATCGTCTGTCCTGACCAGCTCCCTGGTTGAAAGTCAGAGGCCCCGGGGTGCTTTCTCACAGTGTGAGTTGTTCACACATGCCTCACTGCCCATCTGAGCTCCGAGTGTCATTTCACCAGATCTGACTGGAGAGGACTGATTTAGTAACTATTGCTAATTGGTGTTGCTGGAAAGCTCAATATGGGTTTTTTTCTTGTTTGGGTTTTCTCTCTCTCTCTCTCTCTCTCTCTCTCTAACATGTAAGGGCTTGTAGAGGAGGTAGATGTTGAGTGAAATTATTATTCTTTCCTAAGCTTAATACATTGTTTAAATGTTTTAGGAAACACTGGGGCCCACAGATAATCTGAATGTTTAATCGTTAATATAAAATGCACAAGTATTTCGCCCCTTCCTGTTACCTGACAATTTTGCACATTAATTGAGAGTTGCCATGTCAAAAACCCAACAGGAGAATGGAAGGAAATTTAACTTAGTTGTCCTGTTTTTCTGGAAATCAGCCTGTGGCCTTGACGGAAGATGGCTTGTCAGCAAGTGAAGTGTAAGCCCCGTGAGGATGGAGTCCACCTTACTCAGTGTTGTGTCCCTGGCTCACTTAGGCACTGAATGAATATTTCCTGAATGACTGGGAAGAAAGGAAATCATAAATTGATTTCATTTTGTTAATATGCTCCTAAAATTTGTCTGTTGTTATATAAAAAGTTTGGGGAATGACAAAAATGAAATCTACTTTTTCTGTGGAATCCTTACAGGCCTAACGAGAGCACTGTGGTGTGCAAGGAACCCCTAAAGTGGGGAATCAGACGTGGGTTCTGGGCTCAGCTCTGATGCTCAGCTGTGCTGCTCCCTTGGGCAAGTCGCTTAACTTTCTTTCTTCTGTCATTTATAAAACGGGAATTTTGGACTCGCCCTTCTTACTTCCCAGAGTTGCTGAGCGAACAAATGAGATAAGGAATGCAGAAGTGCTTTGAAACCTGGAAAGCAATACCTACTTTCCTGCTCATCCTGACTCTGCAGCAGAAAGCACAGGCCAGAGCCAGCCATCCCTGCAGCCAGCCGGCGCTCACAGAAAGCCTTCTTGGGCAGCTCATTCCACCGTTTCCTGTCCTAAGGGTTTAATAGCATTTCCTGAACACAGTCATTGTTTGTCGAGCACTATGGGCACCCAGTAAATATGTATTAATAGATCTAATAGGGATAGTTTACAATGCATGACCTCTCTAAATCATGTGGAAGAAGAGTTCTAGTTTAGATGGTATTTGCCTTGTGTTCTAGTTCATGCACACCTGTGAATTTACTAGGCTGTGTGGCCCCAGCCCCGGAAGAAGAAAGGCAGGCAGGTTCGTTTCTGTATTTCTGTATGTGATGGGTCTTTGTGCATTTGTTTCAGCTTGAGGAAATGTAGGATAGCTTTTGTTTGCTTGCCCTGGTGGTTCTCCTGCATTTGTTCAGGTAACGTATTCACATAGTTGAATAAGCTTCTAAGGAGAGAACAGGGGAAAGCTCCCTTCCACTTCTCTGACCTGGCCACCATTTCACTCCGAGAAAGTAGCTCTTCCTAATCTTGACAGCCCTCTCTGCTTCGGTGTTGAGTTTCCATAAAGAGATTGTGAAGTTTTGAGTGTCTTTCCTTAGAAGAGAGTAATAGCACAATTAGTATTGTGGGCAGGGAGAGCAAAGCAGTGTACTAAAAGATGGAGCAGAAAGCTAAGCAAACGCTCTTGTTCCCGTCTGTGATACATCTAGTCTTGCCTTTTCATGTACAGTTGAGAAAATACTTTTCATTTTCTCGAGAGAATAACTGGAAGGCTTTCACAGACATGTTACAAATATCTTAACAAATCTGAGAAGTTGGACCTAGGTTTCCCGTCTTCTTTCTTCAGCATATATTGAGACCGATTGTTGAGTCTCAGGCAGTCTCGTTCTCGTGGAGGAATTAAACAAACCCCCTTCTGTTCCCACCCACTGGCAGTCCTCTTGGACTCATCATTCTGGACAGGTGTGGAGGAAAATCTTGAATCATTTTCAGAGCGTGCAAATGATTGTCTTTTTTTGATAGCTGCTGGGCGTTACCCTCTCCCCAAAAAGGTGGTTTATTAATACATGCACCTATAACTTTCAGATTTTGTACGGGTGGGGGAAATGAACAGCATGTGTCATACACAGTGTGTGGGGTAGATGCTATTTAAATCTGGTGAGCTGCTAAACATCTCACTAACATAGGATCGCTGGCTGGAGTCCAGGTTTGTTGGTTGGGTTTGTGTTTTTTTTTTTTTTCTTTTGAGGAGGGGTCAGACTTTAGAGAACCAAGCCATCTGTCCAGCAAATTATTTTAAGGCTTTTAATAACAAATAGTTTGCAATATATTTTAACGTGTGGAGTAGAAAATTAATGTTTTGCAAAACTGATATCTTTAGAAATGTCTTCCACATTCAGTTTTGTTATCATTTTGGTATTGTAATCCCAATTTGGTAGCACGCATCTTTATACTAATGTTTTGCAGAATTAATTAGTTCGTTAAAAGCAACATTTTAAAACCGGTACGTCAGTAACACAGCGCACTCCTTTAGAAGGCTCTTGCTTCTTTTTTTTTTTTTTTTTTTTTTAAGATTTTATTTATTTATTTGAGAGAGAGAATGAGAGGTAGAGAGCATGAGAGGGAGGAGGGTCAGAGGGAGAAGCAGACCCCCCGCTGAGCAGGGAGCCCGATGCGGGACTCGATCCCGGGACTCCAGGATCATGACCTGAGCCGAAGGCAGTCGCTTAACCACCTGAGCCACCCAGGCACCCCTAGAAGGCTCTTGCTTCTAAGAGGCATTGAGCTTCTACTAAAACAGATGCAGGGATTTTGTAGCTGCATATGAAGCTGTAAGACTTTGAAGAATCTCTCCTGCTTTCTTTGAGGTTTGTCTGTGGCGCTCTCCGGTTGCTGTTGTTTGTGCCTTTTGGTGGCGAATGTAATGCCCTTTCCAGCACCTCCGATCTTCGTCCGCAACAGACAACTTTGCATTTTACTTGTGTCCTCCCTGCCTGGCCTGGGTCTTGGCTTACTTTTAATGTCCTGTCTACTCATTCAGCAAATATTTAAGGAGCATCTAATGGGTACCAGGCACCCCGGCAAAGGTGCTGGGCTTCAGCATTGAATAAAGCAGCCATCCCAGCCCACAGAGAATCCTTTCAGGCAGACAGGCACTAAGCAAATAATCACTAGAAAAATTGCTTAATTAAACTGGGATGGGAGCCACAAAGAGAATTAGAAGTGCCATAGAAGTGAGGTGTAGGGCACACTGACTGATGGGGGCCAAGGGGGAGGGTCCGGGAAGGCTCCCTGACAAAGTGTCTTTTAAGCTGGGAACCAAAGACTTGAAGCGTGAGCTGGACTGATCTGGGCACGGAAGCAGAAATGGTTGTGGGAAGACTCTTCCAGGCAGAGAATGCAGGTTGTGCACAGCGTGCAAGGTAGTGCAAGCCTGCTCGGGGTCATGGAAGGAGGCCAGCTGAGGCTGGAGCGACAGGAGCCTCCTCAGCCCCCTCAGGACTCGAGACTTAAGCTCACCACTGAGCCGTGTCTTAAGCAGTGATGCAGAAAGCAGGGACCTCTTTCTTGATGCAAGCAAGGAGCTTCTAGAAAGCACAGGTGATGCACTTTGGAGGGCAGAGATGGTTACTTGCTCTCAGGTGACCTCTAAGGTCACAGAAGCAGGTCCTTGACTTCATTGGAGTCAGTGAGAGGCAGGTGTTTAAACATAAGCAAACAAACAAAAACTAACCTTGGACTCCATCATGGAAGCATGATTTTAAGATTACAAGAACTGATCCAGTCATCGTACCCCTATATTACTTCAGGGTGTTCACTTCTAGGCTGCAGCAAGTACAAACTTATTTCTCAAATGAAGGCAGCTTTGTTGAGAAATAAAACTTACCATTCAGAAAAGAACAAAGAAGAAAACCAGATACCTCCATTCCAAAACAGGTCTAGAGCAGTTATTCTGAACTTGGGGTTCAGGAATGGACTTAAAGGGGCCTATGAACTGCAAACAGCTATATGTAAAATGCTATACAGATGTGCATTTTAGTTTTCAGTACCTTCCTAGAGAGTTCTGTGACCCAGGAAGATTAAAACATGCCGATAAAAGAAATTGGAAAGCCTGATAGTCTTTTATGTGTTTGCAGAAAGCCTTGAGGTTTTGGAGGCAGTGTTTGTGTGTCATTCCATGAGGCTACAGTGGGGTGATGGGGTGGAGATGCTGGGGTGGCGGTCCAGCAGTCCAGGGGCTGCCTTGTGAGATGTGGTAGGGGGAGCCGCCTCTTGGAGATGCTGCTCATTCCTGGATTGACGGGTCCTCTGATAAGAGGACCTCTGATTGCCTGGTGTTTCTTAATTCTCTGAATAAGGACATTGAAAGGAGCAGGCCAAGCTACTTGAAGACAATCAGAAAGAACAAGACTTATAAGGCTTCAAAATTGATGTTAGAAATCTGAGAAGGGCGTGATCATTTCTGATGCTGCCAAGATGTTGAAGTCGTGGCGATGGAAGCTTAGTCCTAAGGAAGCCTTTACAAACCTTGAGAATTGGTGGGATTGCACTGGGAAAAATTGGAGAGTCTGACTGCAACTGGGGAGCAGAACAGGGAAATTGGATTCTCTCATTGCTTAAAGTTAACTTTCTGCCTGAAAATATTGAAGTTCTGAACCACACCTTGATCTGAACCTGTGATTTCTAGGAGTTAGTGTTTCTAGTCCGATTCTTGGACCATGAGCCCCATCTCGGCTGAGTGCTCTGGGAGGAGAGCTTCCAGCAGCTCACCGTTGCGAAAGGCCTCCGTAATGTAAATAGGAACAGCAATCTTTCCAAGTTATTACCCTGTTAACAGGTTGACAGATATGTGCAAATTGTGACTCACTGCTCAATTTGGCACTAAATTAATGTCTTTCCGTGCCGCGTCTGCTCAAGTGTAAACTAGTCACCACTGCTGTGTTACTGCTTGTTTGCCTGTATTCCAAAGGTAAAAATTAAAGGAATTTGATCCTGCCACAGAATGGAGTGGAGCATATGGTGGACGTGTAGGAGGAGAGCATGCTGTTCCTACCTGTCCCCAGCCCTGCACTCAAAGTGGGACGTGACATGTTGCCGAGCTCTGTGCAGACGCTGGCGAGCTCGCAGGCTCGGGAGGCAGCATCCCTAGAAGTGCTGCCAAGGAGGTGGTACGGCGAAGACCACCTCCCCTGCCATCCGGCTTTATAATTTGACGTTCCTAGCTTTCCTTATTTCTGTCAAGTAACTAGTGGCGGATTTGCGTTTTAAAGGTTGGGTGTATCTGAAAATGAAATGTTTTGATTTTTGCTTCTAGGATTTAGACATTGTTTTCCTCAGTTAAAAACGCAGCTGACTTTCTCTCTTTCTCTTTTTGGCAAATACATAATGTCACCTGTAAAAAGAAAATTTGCATCTCCTTTATGTTAGGCGTGTGAATGAAAAACAGTCTCCTTGAGATTCATTTTTGCTTCATAAAATCTTTGGATTGAGTTTGCTGAGCCTCATCTGAGATCCCTGATGGGGGAGGAAACCAAATGTGCCACCCCAGACCTCTCCACTGTCCTGTGTTGACAGATCTCATAAATAAAGGAATCCAGAAGCAGCAGGGGACATTTGCTGTCTGCCTGTTTAGAACTCTGGCCCTCACTAAAAAGCCAGCAAAGTCAGGTAGTTGGTGTGGAATCCTAGAAATCCACGCGCAGAGCTTGGTTTCTGGAATCATCGGGTAACCTACTCATTCCCCTATTTCCCTAGCCTACTAAAGAGACAGGTTTTCCAGAAAGCATTTTGAAACTTCAAGGTGAAAGGTACAAGGGAGAGCAAATTATGATGTTACCTTTATACTGAAGTCCCGCTTATTCATTTGCATTCTCCTGTCCAGAGTTACGATGATTATTGATTGAGGATTGGTTCTGAAGACATTGCCCACCCCCTCCTCATTAGCATATACTTAGCAGTGACCTCCAATCACACAGGACAGTGGATGTTTGCTTCCTGCTGAGTCTGAAGTAACTGGGTTTCAACCATACACACAGATTTAGAAAATAGGTATGTAAATGCAGAAATGTTTCCAGTGACTTGGTGTAAGCTTTTGACATGAAGTTTGCCATGTGTCTTCCACCACTTAAAAAAAACATCAGGCAGTGATGAAACATGAGTTCGCTTCCTCCTTCCTTCATCTTTTTACCCGTTTGTAGCGTTTACGCCTAAAGCCAAGGTTGTATCATGAAGCTATGAATCTAGAAGGGGACTGTGCGAGATGAGGTGCGGTGTCTTGGTCTGTTCCTTACCATCCAGGAAAGGTGGTTTCCTCAGCCATTTTAAAAAGCAACAGAATGGGAGGGGCGCCTGGGTGGCTCAGTCGGTTGAGCGTCTGACTCTTGATTTCAGCTCTGGTCATGATCTCAGGGTGGTGGGGTTGAGCCCCGCGTGGGGGTCTGTGTTGAGTGTAGAGCCTGCTGTCCCTCTCCCTCTGCTCCTTCCCCGGTTTGCGCACAGCCATTCTCTCTCTCTCTCTCTCGTAAATAAATAAGATCTTTTTTAAACAAGATCAACAGAATGGTGTGGGGGAGCACTTGGCTGGCTCAGTCAGTGCAGCACATGACTCTTGATCCTGGGGTTGTGAGTTTGAGCCCCACATTGGGTCTATGTAGAGATTACTTAAAAAATAAAATCTTAAAAAAAAAAATCAGTAGCGTTTGGGCCTTGCTTTTAAGAAATACCTCCCATTCTTTCTGAGCTAGTTCACTTTTTAAGGCCTTGCCCTTATCTTACAGTCCTTTCTAGAGGTGGGAGGGAGCTGTTTGGTGCTGAATTCCTAAAAGCCGCTCACACCCTTGAAAGATGTCAGTCTCCCGTCAACCCCCTTTCCCAGGAGCAAGTGGCCTTCCACACCCCCTCTTCTCACACACCGCTGCTCCAGTCTGCTTACTGTCCTTGTTACTTACGACTGGGCCCCCTATGGTTCTCCCTCCCTTCAGCTCCAAGTCTGAAACTGTACAGGACATTCTCTAAGGAAAACCTGACCGGTTCATCAGTACAATTACTCCCTGACTTTCAGGACTGACACACTGGTGTTCACTTTTTAACAAATGGCATTGTGTTGTCTGCTATCTCTTGTGAGCCCCTGGTTTTGAACTGAAATCTTCATGCTGTGAGTAGAGTTACTCTCCCTCTCCCCCCAAGAGAACATAGCTTTTATATGTCCCTGATCTAATGGATATGTAATTTAATTTATCATATCCAGTGGATACGAAATCCAATACAAAGCCCTTAATAGATAGTTTTGCATCTCAGCTATTGAATTATACATCCCCAGTGTGATTGGGTGGTAAGCACAAATGCTGGTATGATTTTATTCTCAAAGGATATGAGCCAGACCCAGCTATGTTGGTGCTGTGGATTGGCATCATCACAGTGAGCCTCCACTGGTGGGGAGAATTCATCCTGCTAAGAGAGGACATTTCTGCAGAGCAGGCCCATCATGTCCCAGAGAGAGTATTTGTAATTTTCCGGTCCTTAGTATGTGCCAGACACCATGCTAAGTACCTAATGTTGGTGATTATTAAACCTTAAGAGAGTTAAGTTCCATTTGGGCCAGAAAAAGAGAAGAATTTCTTTTGCAGGAATGTGTCCACGAAAAAATGGAACTGACAGATTGCCTGGTATGTCTGACTGTAGTGAGAGAAGTTTTAGAGTCGGGTAGAGAGTTCAGGGATAACATTGTAGTAGGCACATAGAAAACTAACCAAGTGTTCTCCCTCTCCCACTCCCCCTGCTTGTGTTCCCTCTCTCACTGTGTCTTTCTCTGTCAGATAAATAAATAAAATCTTTTAAAAAAAAAAAAAAAAAAAGAAAACTAACCAAGTGAAAATCAAGGCAGAACAGAAAGCTGTACAAATAAATGTATGTACTCATGAGCTCCTGTGTGGCTCAACTACTTAAAATATACACAGAGATTTGGGGCACAATCACTTGAGTGTCCAACTCTTGATTTCGGCTCAGGTCATGATCTCAGGGTCATACGATCAAACCCTGCGTTCAGCTTCATGCTGGGCATGGAGCCTGCTCAGGATTCTTTCTCTCTCAAAAAAAAAATTTTTTTTTAAATATATATGCGGAGATTTTAGAATGTACACACCAAATACTGACTTAAGCAAAAATTATGATATAACTTGAATTAGAGTCCAGCCAGGAAAATAGGAATTCAGGTCTTTAAAACCAAGAGAATTTAATCCAGGGAATTGGTTATGTAGGTGATTGAGGTGAGAAGCCAAACAGGAGACAGCGAGGCTACCAGAGATGAGCAGCAACAGGAAGCTGTTGCCATCCCTAGACCAGAAAGGCAGAGGGAGGAGCCTCTGTATCGGAGCCCAGTGGCCAGGATGGTGGCAGCTAAATGCTGATCTCCTATAGAAGAAAGTCACTAGGTCATGCTTAAAATGAAAAAGCATCCTAACCACAGCAATAAGACAACAAAAAGAAAAGGCACCCAGATCAGTAAGGAAGAAGTAACACTGTCACTATTGGCAGATGACATGGTACTACATATAGAGAACCTGAAAGACTCCACCAAAAACTGCTAGGACTGACAACACAAATTCAGTAAAGTTGGCAGGACACAAAATCAACGTACAGAAGTCTGTTGCATTTCAATATACCAGGAACGGAGCAGCAGAAAAAGAAATGAAGGCATCAATCCCATTTACAGTTGCACCAAAAACAGTAAGATACCTCGGAATAAACCTAGCCAAAGAGGGGAAGGCCTGTGTACTCTGAAAGCTATAAAACGCTGATGAAAGAAATTGAAGATGACACCAAGAGGTGGAAAGACATTCCATGTTCATGGATTAGAAGAACAAATATTGTTAAAACGTCTATACTACCTGAAGCAATCTACACATTTAATGCAATCCCTATCAAAATACCAACAGCATTTTTCACTGAACTAGAACAAACAATTCTAAAATGTATATGGAACCACAAAAGACCCCAAAGAGCCAAAGCAATCTTGAAAAAGAAGAGCAAAGCTGGAGGCATCACGATTCCAGACTTCAGGTTCTATTCCAAAGCCACAGTAATCGGAACAGTATGGTACTGGCACAAAAATAGACCCGAAGATCAATGAAACAGAATAGAAAATTCAGAAATGAACCCACAATTATAATGGTCAATTAATCTTTGACAAAGCAGGAAAGAATATCCAATGAGGAAAAGACTGTCTCTTCAACAAATGGTGTTGGGAAAACTGGACAGCGACATGCAAAAGAATGAAACTGGACCATTCTCCTCACCATACACAAAAGTAAATTCAAAATGTATTAAAGACCTAAATGTGAGACCTGAAACCATAAAAGTCCTCGAAGAAAGCATAAACAGTAATTTCTCTGACATCAGCTATCTTTTTTCTAGATAGGTCTCCTGAAGCAAGGGAGACCAAAGCAAAAATAAACTACTGGGACTACATCAAAATAAAAAGCTTCTGCATAATCAAAAGAAATAGTCAACAAAACTAAAAGGTAACCTATGGAATGGAAGAAGATATTTGCAAATGACATCCAATAAAGGGTGAGTAACCAAAATATATAAAGAACTTATAAACTCAACACCCAGAGAAGAAATAATCCAATTTAAAAATGGGCAGAAGACATTAATAGACATTTTTCCAAAGAAGACATACAGATGGCCAACAGACATAAAAAGATGCTCAACATCACTGATCATCAGGGAAATACAAATCAAAACTACAATGAGATACCATCTCACATCTGTCAGAATGGCCAAAATCAATAACACAGGTGTTGGTGAGGATGTGGAGAAAGGGGAACCCTCTTGCACTGTTGGTGGGAATGTAAACTGGTGTAGCCACTCTGGAAAACAGTATGGAGGTTCCTCAAAAAGTTAAAAAAAGGAACTATCCTACAATCCAGTAATCTCACTACTAAATATTTACCCAAAGAATATAAAAATACTAATTCAAAGGAATACATGCACCCCAGTGTTTGTAGCAGCATTATTTACAATAGCCAAATTACGGAAGCAGCCCAAGTATCCATCAGTTGATGAACAGATAAAGAATGGATAAAAGAAAAAATATGCATGTGCACACACACACACAGGAATATTATTCAGATGTAAAAAAGAATGAAATCTTGCCATTTGCAGCTACATGGATGAAGCTAGAGTATTATGCCAAGTGAAGTAAGCCAGAGAAAGACAAATACCATATGATTTCACTTATACGTGAAATTTAAGAAATAAATGAGCAAAGGGGGGGGGGGGAAGGGGGGGAAAAAAACAAAAAAAAAAAAGACTGCTAACTATAGAGAATACACTGGTCTCCTGGTCACCAGAGGGGAGGTGGGTGGGGGGATGGGTGAAATAGGTGATGGAGATTCAGGAATGTTCTTGTTGTGAGGAGCACTGGATGTTGTACAGAATTGTTGAATCACTATATTGTACAACTGAAAGTGATATCACACTGTATGTTAACTAACCAGAATTTAAATAAAACCTTAAAAAAATGAAATAAAAAAGCAAGAACTAGCATTAAAAACATATCATGTAGAAATATGGAGGTAAATACCAGAAGAAAGCACTAAAAACTGGTTGGCCCTGAGAGGCAAAAGGAGGAACAAGGGAGTAGTATTTTTTGTAAAAAGACTTATAAATCCCATTTGCCTTCTTGACTATATTGCATTGATAAACAGCTGAAGAGAGAAGTCTTTATAGTACACTGTAGATTTGTGTTTCTTTGACTAAGGTTCCAGTTCATTTGTGTGCATTTCTTTTTCCCACTTAGATATGTTGATGATGTGATCAGCCGCATTGACAGGATGTTTCCTGAAATGTCCATCCACTTATCCAGGCCCAATGGTACATCAGCAATGCTTCTGGTAAGTTCTGCTTGACCTGTCTGTAGGGTCATGTGGAAGAAGACTAGCCTCAAGATTGTCTCTGGCTCTGTGTCGTAGGATCTAGAGAATGGAGACTAAATCCCGGTTTGATGGTGAATAGCATATTTCTTTTCACTGGTATCCTGTAGTTTCAAAATTCTGCACATTGAAACTTGGCTTTTGAATGAAATTGCAGAGCCCATGTAAGAATGACCTAGAGAGGAAATACACTGTAAGACCATTCCACCTGTAAGTCAGTTCAGGATGTTTTGGTGAATCTTTTATATTGTCTCAAAGAAATGCCCAACTAGGGGCACCTGGGTGGCTCAGATGGTTAAGCGTCTGCCTTCGGCTCAGGTCATGATCCCAGGGTCCTGGGATCGAGTCCCACATCGGGCTCCCTGCTAGGCGGGGATCCTGCTTCTCCCTCTGCCTCTGCCTCTCTCTCTCTCTCTGACTCTCATGAATAAATAAATAAAAAACTAAAAAAAAAAAAGAAATGCCCAACTATTGGATCCTGCTAAGAAAAACACCATCTTAAAATAGAACCAGGTTCAGGGTGCCTGAGTGGTTTAGTCGGTTGAGCGTCCGACTCTTGATTTCGGCTCAGGTCATGATCTCATGGGTCGTGAGATGGAGCCCTGTGTCGGGTTCCACACTCAGCACAGAGTCTGCTTGAGATTCTCTCTCTCCCTCTGCCCCTCCCCTGCTCACTCGCGCCCCCCCCATAAATAAATAAATAAAATCTAAAAAAAAAAAAATAGAACCAGGTTCTGTGGAAAATCGCTTATAAAATCCATCATGTATTTGAAGAAAGTATTCTGAGACCTTATCACTGATGATTTCCAATTTTGTTGTTTCTGATTTTGAGTTGCTCTGAGCAAGTTGGCCTCACACCCGCACCACTGATGTTTGCATTTGCATGAATTCACCAAAGGCAGGTGTGATTGGGAAATATAGTGGAACAGAAATGCTAAGTTTTATTACTAATTAGAAAGGCATAGACACCTCAGGGATGTGAAGCTTTTCTAGCACTCTGTGATAATGTGTGCTTGAAGAATACTTCTCTGAACACAGATTTTGAGGAGCCACCACATTTTACAAAAAGTAGAATTAATCGAATCAAGAGTGATGGTTTTTCATGGGCATCAGGGAGGTGAGCTTCAGGACTGAGTGTTTTTTGTGTCTTGTCAGTTGCTGCTGCTTTGGGGCCTCTTGTGAACTCCCTATACTTTAGCATTTTACTTTTGCAGAATCTTATGAAGAGCCAGTCACCCAGGATGAGCCACGATCCCTCCAGCTGTTCACCTGAGGAGAACGGGCTTACTGTGTGCGCGGGTGTGGTTTTCTCTTAAGAAAGGAAGAGATGTGGGCTTATCAAATGGGTGTTATTTCTTTTGTGAGAAAAAATTAGTGAACATTGGGTATCGTGCTACTTTAAATTCTTTCAGTTAAAAAGTACAGTGAATGAGTTAATACAGTGTTCTTTAATAGAAAAAGAAAACAATTTGTATCTGTCTACAAAACATGCACTATCTTTTGCCTCAGTTAAATGTACAAATTGTCTAAATTTTAAGATCCTCCAGGCCCAGCAGCTAAAACATAAATCCTGCTTTCAGCATACTTGACAGGGACCAAGGAGTTAATGAAGATAAAAATGAGAGCATCCTCAGTGAAATAGGTTTGTTCAAATTATTTCTGGGTCATTGAGCTTCCATTTCATGATGGAGGTAGGGATTTGGCATTGAAGGGAATGAGCAGAGGGAACAGGATCATAGGTAAACAGGTCTAAGATATTAGAGTTACTTCCACCTGAGAAAGTGGGCTTTTATTTCACAAGGACCTGTCAGTCCTGTCTGCTTTCCCATGGAGCTGCTGTTTTAACAGACCGATGAGGGAATTTAGGGGCTCAATTCAGGGAAGAACCCCATTTTATATATGCATTTTTACCCCCATGCATGGCTAATTGAGAACACTATATGCATCTAGCCAGCTAGTTGTTACCTTCCTTAGGTGACACAGGAATTCACATAAGGTGGTGCATATTTATAGGAATAGCAGTGGGAGATCTGATTCAGAATCAGATTGCTGGGTGGGTAATCATACTTTTAACAAAACTGCTTGATTTGGCTTTTACTTTCACAAGATGGCATTTTATTAGGTTGCAGACCCCTGGCCCATTTGCTGCTGCCGCCCAGACACCTTCTCTGAGGCTGAAAGGAATGCTCACCTGGCGGAGGAGCAGGATCAGCACCTCCCCTCCTGCCCTTGCTCAGCAGCTGCTCCCCGTGACCTCAGTGGAGAATGTTTGGGACCTGCACTGTAGGCAGTGAGGGCACCCCCGCAGGAGGTGTAGGCAAGAGTTGGAAGTGTTGTTTTCTGGAGATGCGTCTGGAGTACAGTGTATTCTGGAAAGCTTCGGGAGATGAGCGAGACTGTCCAGGACAGACCGTTAAGGCTGGTGAAGCAGGACACACACGAGTAGTCTCTGCTGACATCTCCTTTTACCTGCCTTGACCGAGGCGCAGATTGCACCTGTGCTTTTTAATAAAATGACATCTCCTCCTGAGTCAGCCAGGCTTCCTTGAGTGCAGTCAACAGAAACCTGCTCTGATTAACTTAAGCAAGAAAAGGGTTCGGTTTTTGTCTTTGTTTTGCTTTCTAATGATGCTGGATGCTCAGAGACTGGAAGGTAGAGCTGATCTGCCAGGAGGGACAAAAACCAAGATAGCTCCAGGGGCGTCCAGAGCAGGATGACGGTCCTTTGGGGACACTCTGGGGGCCCAGAAATGGCTCCAGTTAATCTGTGCAGCATGATCTACTGCGATCAGCACATTCTGCTGACTTGTTATGGATCTCTTCCAGTTTGGGTGTATGAATACCGGCTTGGGGGGTGGCGGATATCTTTGTGCACATACGTAGTAAAACGACGTAAAGTCATCGAACTCCAGAGCGTACTGTGAACAAAAGGCAGGTGTGGTGATCCGTTCTGATCTCCCGCCCACTCCCACCAAGCCAAGAAGCAACAGCAGAGTGCCTCAGATGTACGAAGATCTGTCATTGGGAGCCACAGTCTAACATCAGTGTAGAAGGGGAAAAGGGAGGCTGTAATTTGGTACTTTTCTAGGGGGTTGGGGCCAGCTTGGCTCATCGAAAGCAAAACCAACCTTCCTTTGTTGGCTGGAGGCATCAGGGCTTCAGAACCCATCAGAACCATTAGGAGTGCCCAGCTTCCGGCCTGGGCACTGCGTTTGACTTGAAGCATATACACGTATCCCTTTCACATGTGCGGACCCCCAGATAGTGCATGCATGGGAGGGGGAGCTAGAGGAGGGAAGGGAGGACCCGTAGGTGCTCAGGGAGGGTTTGCTGCAGAGATATGCGGATGACAGACAAAAGCATCTTTCTCTTCCATAGGTATCAGTTTGTCCATCTTGGCTGCAGTGGGACCTGCTGCTCAGGGAAGAGGCAGTCAGCATTGGTACTAGTTTGATGCCAGAGCTGTCAGAACAGTTATCGCCTTAACTTCTTCTGGCATCTTTGTGAGCCTTAGGTAATTGGCTGTATCCTCGAAACACCACGTCCTAGCTGATAGGAAATACAAAGTTTCAGCCTCTTACATAATCTTTAAATACACTGTGGCTGGCTCTCTGCTCTGTTGGGGGGTGGTGGGGGCTGTTTTGGTGTTGTGTAAGTTAATAACTCCTGATATAATAAATCCTGTTTCCGTTCTTTGAAGGGATGAGCTCAGCCATCCAAAAATAAATCTAGCTATGTTGATATTTAGTTTCAGTTAATCTACCACCTAACATCCCATTATTAATTTCCTTCAAACAGTCAAAATATTGTAAGAGTTTAACTGAGTCAGAGACTAGAACAAGCAGCTGGCTTCTTTTGGCATTTAAAATATTAATCTACAAGTTTTGACTGATTCACTAGGTATACGAACATAGAAAAGAAGAAAAGATGACGCCTCAACCATGATATTTGAAATATACCTTGGTATTTTATAAATTAATCTTTATGTTATATGATTTACAAGAGAGAAAACTCATTTATCAATCTTTCTAAATACACATTTTAACTAAGCTTTAATTTCTTTAACATATTCATGCCTTGCTTTTGAATGACACATCTTTTTTAAACCGTTCAGACACATTATCTCATTTTGCCCTATCAGAAGCTCTCGCAGTGGGAAAGACTGTTGAACAGCTAACCTGCTTAACTATTCTGGGCTTCAATTTCTCCACTGGGTTCCATAGTTCTCAAACTATAGTAGACCCAAGAATCACCAGTCTAGTGTGTGGGAAATGCACATCCCTGGCAGACAGCACAGACATTCCGATTCTGTAGGTCCAGGATAGAGCCCAAGAGGCACATCTCACAGGTGCCCCACCGAAGCCTCAGGTAATCTGTGCAGCAGGTTTTGAGAACCAGTATTCCAACCCTTTGTACCCTTGAAGTTCCAGTGAAGGCCAGTCTGTTTGAGAAGTCCCAGCTCTGGCGTCAGACTGTTTTATGAGCTAGGTTCCTAAAGCATTTATTCACTCCCTCAGTAAATACTCTGGGCACCAGGACAGAAAAGCATGGTCATGGGTGCTGCTCAGCATTGACTGAGGTCCATGCACTCGTGGAGGCTGTGTTGTGGAATGGGAAATGGACGGGACACCAGCCAGTTGTTGCATCATATGATGGCAGATGGTGATAAGGCTAAGGGGGAAGGAAGCAGGGCAGGGGCTGGAGAGAGAGAGGGGTGCCGTGGGAGTGGGGCTGGGGGTCAGGGAAGCCCTCTATGAGTAGGCACCTGCCGGAAGTGGGCCGAGGTGCTGATGGGCCAGGAGGGGCAGCACAGGAACAAAAGACCCTAGCGGGATGACAGTGTGCGTGTGTTCGGATAAAACCAAGGAGGCAAGGATGGCTGGAGTGCTGGGAGCCAGGGGAGGAGATGAGACCGCGGAAGCCACACCGCAGTGGACCAGACTCACAGACAATGTGGAGGGCTGGGATTTTTTAAATTTTATCTTAACCTTAGGTGTAGAATTGAATTGATCATGATCCTTGATTCATGACACACTTCTCATCATTGATCTAGGCATCTAGGCATTCATATTTCTTTAATAATATAGTGAACATTTGTGAACCTACCACCCAACCCCAGAGCTAGAATTTATCTGCAACGTGTACACCCAGCGAGCAGCCCCTCCTGTCCCCTGCCTCTGCCCCGTAGGGAGCTGTCAGCCCTCCCTTCGTGTTTCGTTCTCTTCCCGGCCCTGTTACGAGGGAAGCTTTAACACGTATGTATCTATTCTTAAATAATGTATTCTTTAATTTTACCTGTTGTAATTAATTATTTTTAAAAGATATCATACGTTGTCTTCAGGGACTTAATTTTTTCACTCAACATTTTTTTCCCTTGATATCATTCAAATAGTTGGTTTAGCTATAGCTTACTCATTTTGCTAATATGAAATACTCCATTATATGAATATATGCTAATTTAGTTATCCTTTTTTCTATTAGTGGTCATTGATTTGTTCCTGGTTTTGGTTTTTATACTATAAACAGTCTGCTTTGAACATTCTTGTTCATATTCTTGGGACCCTGGGCTCAAGTTTTTCCCAGAGCTTTTCCTAGGAGCAGAGTGCTCAGTTTAGGGCGGTGGTTCTCAGCTGGGGTGATTTTTGCCTCCCAAGGGATATTTGGTAAAGTCTAGAAACATTTTTACTTGTCACAACTCGGGGGGGAGGGGTGCTGCTGGCATGTAGGAGGTAGAGCCCAGAACCACTGCTAGCCATCTTACAGTGAGCAGGGCAGCCCCCCACCTCAAAGGGTCATCCAGCCCAAAATCAAAGTGCCAAAGCAGAGAAAGCCTGAGTTAGGGCACCCAGACTGCCCATGAAAACGCCAAAGGGTTTTCCTAGGTGGTTGCACTCATTTACACCCCACCAACAACTCCAAAGTAGCAAAACATGTCTTACCCAGACATACAAAGATTCAGGTAGTGACTTTGGTTGAACTTC
The DNA here is from genome assembly GCF_002201575.2 of Neomonachus schauinslandi. Lineage (NCBI taxonomy): Eukaryota > Metazoa > Chordata > Mammalia > Carnivora > Phocidae > Neomonachus > Neomonachus schauinslandi. The sequence continues at coordinate 89,139,280 of NC_058415.1, read as the reverse complement.
AGATTTCTGAAGATCATCCAGTGCTGAAGTTCTGTGACTCCCAGCAGTCGCTTTTGGAAACTCCACCCGTGTGTCAGCTTTTTTGTCACAGCACAGAACATTATTGGAATTCTTTGTTAAATGCTTTTTTTTTTTTAATGCCGTTTTATAAGATTTATTTAAAAATCCAGTCAAGAAATGGGCAGAAGACATGAAAAGACATTTTCCCAAAGAAGACGTACAAATGGCTAAGAGACACATGAAAAAATGCTCAGCGTCACTCGGCATCAGGGAAATACAAATCAAAACCACAATGAGATACCACCTCACACCAGTCAGAATGGCTAAAATGAACAAGTCAGGAAACGACAGACGTTGGTGAGGATGTGGAGAAAGGGGAACCCTCCTACACTGTTGGTGGGAATGCAAGCTGGTACATCCACTCTGGAAAACAGCATGGAGTTTCCTCCAAAAGTTAAAAATAGAACTACCCTACGACCCAGCAATTGCACTACTAGGTATTTATCCAAAGGATGCAAACAGTAATTTGAAGGGGCACATACGCCCCAATGTTTATAGCAGCAATGTCCACAATAGCCAAACTATGTTAAGAGCCCAGATGTCCATCAACAGATGAATGGATAAAGAAGATGTGGTATGTGTATATATATGTGTGTGTGTGTGTGTATATGGAATATTACTCAGCCATCAGAAAGAATGAAATCTTACCATTTGCAATGACGTGGACGGAATAGAGGGTATTATGCTAAGCAAAATAAGCCAGTCAGAGAAAGACAGATACCATATGATTTCACTCATATGTGGAACTTAAGAAACAAAACAGATGAACATGGTGGGGGAAGGGAAGGAAAAATAAAATAAGATAAAAACAGAGAGGGAGGCAAACTGTAAGAGACTCTTAACCCTAGGAAAGAAACTGAGGGTTGCTGGAGGAGAGAGGTGGGGGGGGAGGGGTAACTGAGTGACAGGCATTAAGGAGGGCACTTGATATGAGCACTGGATGTTATATATAAGACTGATGAATCACTAAATTCTACCTCTGAAACTAATAATACACTATATGTTAACTAAATTAAATTAAAAAAAATTTCTAAATCCATTTTTATAGTTCTACTTCATTTTGGACACATCAAAAATTGCTTTACCAAACCTGGTTCCAAAAGACGTTTCCAAAGATCAAATCCATTCTTTGTGGCAGCAGCTCCCGATAATGGTTGGGCAACAAGGGGTCAGAGACCCTTTCAGGAAGTCTAAAGTCAGAACGATTTTTATGGCAATACTAAAACATCGCTCTCCTTTCTTACTCTTGTTTACTCACACATTCACAGTGGAGTTTTCCAGAACCTCTACACATATAAGATGATGTCATCACACTGACACCTATTGATTAGCTCCAGTAGTCTTCAAACATTTCTGTTTTATTTTTAAAATGGTAAATATTGGTAGCTGCATCCCACAGAAACAGAAGTTACTTGGGGTCCTCAGTAATTTTCAAGAGTGTAGAGAGGTCCCAAGACCAAAATGTTTGAGAACTGCTACTTCGGGGAGAAGTATATTCAACTATTAAGCATATTCAAAGCAGTATATCAAACTAAATTTTAAAAAGGTGGTTCCAGAAATGTTTGTTGCAATGGCAATGATATGAATGGAAATTTATTAGTGATAAAAAACTTTGAGGTTTAAAAAAAAAGTCAAAAAGTATAAGGCAAAGGGATGGGAGACATTATACAGGACAGTTCTGTTTCTTCAACAGAGTCAGTGACAGGGAGAAAACAGGGAGGACAGAATGCTGAAGAGGCTCAACAGCAGCATGTGCAGTGTGGACCTTGTTTGGGTCCTGATTCAACAAACCAACTGTAAGAGAAGATTTTCGTAAGCAATCCAAGTGATCTGCACATGGTCTCCATTTCAACTGATACCAAGGAACTTGGGGTAATTTTGTCAGGGGTGATAATGACCTCGTAGTCGTGAAACAAAAGGTCTGTGTTTTAGAGGTGAGCACTGAAGTTTGTAGAGCTGACACAGCTTGATATAAGAGCTATGCTTTAAAACATTGCAACAGAAGAAGGGGAGGGATAGGTAAAGCAGGTGTGGCAAAACCTTGATCATTTTTTAATCTGGGTAGTTATTAAGCAGTCTCTCTTCCTTTGTGTCTGAGCATGTTCACAATCAGAAACACTGTGGATGCCCGTCCAAATGCAAGTCTCTCCACAAATTCTCCAAACAATACAGAAAAACAAAACAAATACAAATACAGAAACCACACAGTAAGCACAACTAGAAGACCAAGAATGTCCACACTCCAAACTATGTGTGATTAAAAGAAAAAAGAGAAAGAAAAGAAAATGCAAACAAATCCTAGGGCGCTATATCACCGTGTACTCGCTGTTAAACTTTGCCGAGGGGAAAATGCCTCACGGAACAGGACACACTGTGTAGTTGCATCACATGAAGTTCTAGGACAGGCCAAGACTAAGGTGGATAGAAGCAGAACAGTATTCCCCTGGGAGGGATGGGGCAGGCATCAACTGGGAAGGGCATGAAGGAACTTTCTGTGGTGGGGCAAGTGTTCTGTATCTTCATAGAGATGTGATTTCTATGGCTGTATGCACTTTTCAGAATTCAGAGAATGGTACACTAAAGTTATATACACTTCATTGTAGGCAAATTTTACCTCAAATTTTAAATAAATGTTAAACTCTACTTAAAGATGTGCTTGCCTAAGTGTTTAGGGATGAAGTATACTAATGACTGCAACTTTCGGATGCATCAAAGAAATAAGATGGGTTGACAGATGAATAGATAGATGGATGAATCTGTGATACAGCTAGGAGAATGAAATGACAATTACAGAATCTAGCTCATGGGAATATGGATGTTCACTCTACAATTCTTCCGACTTTTTAGATATTTGAAATTTTTCATAATGAAATGTTGAGCAAATAAACACCTCAACTGAAGACATGCCACACCCCCAAGGAAACAAACACCACAAAGCAGAAGAAAACTATGTAATATGGCACTCCGAACTGGTTTTAATATCCTCAAGCATTTGGGGAAAAAGACTTTTTAAAAAGCCCTTGAATCAGAAATTAAGAACAGAAATGAAATGGAAAGGATTTAGTATACTTGGGAGAAAATGATAAAACTGTCTCAGAAATTAAGACTAAATTTCAAGATGTTCAAGGAAGAAGATAATCACATGAAGTTTAATAGAGAACATGGAGGAAAGGCAGGGAAACAACCGGGAGAATGACAGACACCAAAACAAATAAGCAGACTGGGTCAGAGGGAAGTGGTGAAGTGAGAGGCAGGCAAAGAAGATACAACATGTATATAATCAGTCTGTGGAGAAGAAAAATGAAAGAATAGAACAAACGGTCTCAATATGTAAGACTGTAAGAAAATTTCTAAGCTAAAAAAGGGCTGAATCTGCACATCGAAAGGGCTCACCGGATGCTTAGGAAAATTGACCAGCAACAATCAAGTCTAAGATACATTCTAGTAATTCTGGCAGACTTCAAAGATAGAGGGAAAAAATCCTCAAAGCTTCTAAGCAAAAAAAAAAAAAAAAAAAAAAAATCAAAAAACTTACGAGGCAAAAGAATTAGACTGGCATCAGATGTCTCAAAAACAATACATAAAGCAAAGCAGTGATGGAGTGGCATTTTCAAAGAAAGCATGAATCAAGGATATATGTGTCTTTCAAGTAGCAAGGCCTGGAAAAACCATTTTTTTTTAAAAGATTTTATTTATTTATTTGAGAGAGAGAGAGAGAGAGAGCATGAGAAGGGGGAGGGTCAGAGGGAGAAGCAGACTCCCTGCTGAGCAGGGAGTCCGATGCGGGACTCGATCCCGGGACTCCAGGATCACGACCTGAGCCGAAGGCAGTGGCTTAACCAACTGAGCCACCCAGGCGCCCCAGGAAAAACCATTTTTAACATACAAGAATTCTCTGCCTGTCAGCCCGTCTTGTGGAATCTGCCAGAGAATGAGCTACATCCACCCAAGAGCTGATTGGGGAGCCCAAGCCTAAGGACTGACAGTGAGCATGTGATGTGTTCAGTTGTTGATGCAAGACTATTTGTGTGTGTGATAGATGAGCATGGAAGGACACCATTAAAAATTGATAAACGAGATGCTATCTAAGAAAAATGGGAGTCTACGGGCATTAAAATGTATAGGTACAAAGTAAGCAGACTGGGTCAGCATGAGAACAAAAATATAAGCCTTCCTGAATACAATCCATCAATCAGTAACTGAGTGAGCAAGCAAAGACAACATCACTCAGAGAAGGAAGCATTGGAAAGATAGTACACATGATAACTATGTAATTATGTAACTAAGTTGAGACCATATATATCAGTAAATATGAATGAATTTAATGCAATCATTAAAAGATTTTTTTCGGTTGATTAATTAAAGTTCATATGGAAGAGAGGATAGGAAGACACCAAAAAAGAACTTGTCTCTTGGGCATTGAAACATACTCTAAAGCTTCTCTAATTGAAACTGTGTGGTATTGGCTTATCCGTAGACAAACAGGCTAGTAGAATAAAATAGGCAAGAGGTAGACTCAACTACATATGAAACTTTAGCGTAAGATAAGGGTAACATCTCAAATTGACAGGGCTTCAGTCATAGAAAGGAAAAAGCTTTTAGGTGGCCAAAAACATCATAGTAAAGTCAAGGCAACCGGCAGTTGGGGAGGAAATATTTGCAACATGTATTATAGATACGGAGCTAACATCCCTAAGATCATTTTTTAAATCTTAAAAAATAAAGGGGAAAAGACCCAAAATGGGGTAGAAAGTGGGGGAGTAGACAATTCATGCCCCCCCAAAAGACATAAAAATGGTACTTACACAGGAAAAGATACCCTTACCCATCAGTAGAGAAATGCAAATTAAAACCTCACTGAGGTGCCACTTCTCACTACCAGACTGGCAAAAATTAAAAAAGGATCACAACACATTCTGTTGGTAAGCCCCCAAGGAAACACACACCACCGTACGTTGCTGGTGGGAACGCAGAGCAGTGCAGCCCCTTTGGGGGGACTTTGGCAACGTCTAACACAACTGTGCGTGCATTGTATTTTCACCCAGCAGCGCTACTCCGGGAAGTTACACCGCTCACGTACCTCCTATAGTACGAACATGCACGTCCACAGGCTTATGAATCGCAGCTCGTTTGTAATTGCAAAACCCTGGAAATGACCTCCGTGCCCTAGCAAAGGAGAGGGGCTGCATAAATTAGGACACAACCACACTGTGGGGCCACGCCATTCCTGTTTTCATCTTTAAAAAAGAACGCAAAAGACCTCTGACTCCTATGAAGTGATTTCCAGGATCTGTTGTTGGGAGCAAAAAAGCAAAGTGCAAGAGTGTTCTTTAATATGCTTCCTTCTTGGTAAGAAAGAGAGGATATCAAATAACCATCATCTGCTCATCTCTAAGGGGAAACACACAGAGAAATCAGGGAGAGAGTTGCGTGGGCAGAGAGTAGGTCGGATGTGTGTGGGGAGAGGTGACACGGCTCTGAATGTACCTTTTGTATAGTTTTGACTTTCAGAACCATGTTAATGTTTCATATACTAAATAAGCATTTATGTAATCATGCATGATTCTAGGATTAAAACTTGTAAAAGAAACACTGTCCTTTCTGGTATAGAATTCATTGGGCACAGAGAGGCTGTCCTAATACTAGATATTTCTTCCATAAGTTTCCTCATGTGCTAAGCGTGTTCTCTGTGCCGGGCCTGAGCTCCTTTCTTTACACGTTGCCACCTCACCCCCAGTTGGGACCCCAGATGCTGGGTGGCTCAAGGCACACAACTGAAAGATAATCCCCAATCGTTAGTGACAGTGTGACAGGTCGGACTCTAGTCTGTCTGACTCAAGAGTTCAGACTTTCATTCATTTGTGAGAGATCACCTGAAGCTCCTGCCTGCTCGGGGTGCCACTTGGAGTATCCAGCCTCCCTGTTGCCAGAAATGAACTTGGGACTCAGCACCCCAGGAATGGGAAACTACGCTAGGGACATAATAGGGAAGGGGTCGTGGCCTCGGTAATTTTTCTGGACCCACTTGATTTGAGGTTTCTTAGGCAAAGTATGTGTGTGCTTCTGCTAAATATACTTGGCTTCAGCTTTGAAAGCATGTGGTTTTAAGTTCTGTGTAGATTCAGTATTCTGTTAAAACATACAGATGTCGTTTTGTGGGCGCTCCCTATCCTGTTTCTACTTAATCTTCTAAAATTAGCTGGTGCTGTAATGGCAGGGATCCTGACATTGGTCCATGACCCCCTGGGAGGTGATGGATAGGCTTCCAGCAATCTCTGCAGTTTTTGTGTGTAGATGCACTTACCTCTGTGCCTCTTCCTGAGGGACGGACGGAAGCTGTGGCTTCCATTAGAAAAGGCGCCTGGTGCCCAGAAAAGGCTAATTACACTGGTCTTAAACCCCAGCTAGAGCTCCCAGTCCTGTCTCTTTAGGTTACCTGGTCGGTCATCTGCTGATGCAGCTTCTACTCTGCGTCCTCTCATTTTATACTCAGTACATCTTACACTTGTACTCGCTTCCGGGTGAGTTTCTGGTGGCTTCCAGGTTATAATAGCGCAGCGCCAGAAGTACTGCTGTTAGCCATGCGGGCCATGCATAGGAAGCAGACGGGTTTGATACTTTCAGGCACCAGAGCGGAGAAGCTTAAAAAAATGCTTGGGCATTAAATCTGGTTTTCGGTTTTCTGACAACTAAGCCTTTAAAAACATTTTTTTTAGTTATATAATTTTCTGACACAAGCTTTTTTTCTTTTTTTTTAAAGATTTTTATTTATTTGACAGAGACACAGCGAGAGAGGGAACACAAGCAGGGGAGAGTGGGAGAGGGAGAAGCAGGCTTCCCACGGAGCAGGGAGCCCGATGCGGGGCTCGATCCCAGGACCCCGGGATCATGACCTGAGCCGAAGGCAGTCGCCCAACCGACTGAGCCACCCAGGCGCCCCACAAGCATTTTTTTTCTTAGAACTAATTTCAAAGAGCAGTTTATACTGTTTCTTTCCTTCCTTCCTTCTTGTTTTCAAATACCATTTCCTAGTATGTTTCGTCTTTAGTTTCTGTAGCTATTAATTCAGCATAGTCATTCCCAGTGGCAGTGGTGCACTTACATCTGTCATCTGAGTGTGTGTTTAGTTTGATAGTTGCCCTGATTCCCTAAAAATAGTCTAAATTAACGGAAGCCCAGTGAGGCACCCCAGAACCACACCCCAAAATACCAGTATGCCAGTAGTCATCAGGTTCTGCCATTTCTAAGGATACCCTTTAAAGCCCAGAACTCACATCTACAACTTCCCTCAACACATGTCAATTGCATTTGCCCCCCCCAAATATTAGGAAGCATATTCCATCAACCTTAACAGGTATATTTCATTAAGCTGGCATTTACAATAGTGAATATAAATGTTGGAGAAAGCTATTTGGAGTTGGGTTTTACTTTAAAAATATTTTGAATGCATTATATGAAATTAATGTCTGGTAGAAACAGGTGGCACCTACCTTTGTGAGGCAGGGTGAACGGTGGGTTGAGGGAATGCACTATACCACAACTACTGTAACTTTTTTTTTAATTGTCTAATTCAGTCGGATTCAGTGCTAAGTGGTGGGTCTTAGTTCAGGGTACCCGATTTCCAGACTCCTCGTCTTACACCCTGCCCCCAGTGTGACAGCTCTCTGTTCCAATACTTACTTCATTCTTGTAACAAATACTTACTGATCAAATACCATGGAAAGATAACTCCGAACTGTCATGTCAAGCAGCGAGCCATCCCCATACATGCAGAATGCCGCATGCACATTCCTGATGTGCTGTCAGTCCTGTCTGGCGTCTTCCAGCCAGCCCCTCCACCCATCCCCCCTGCTCTCCACTCTGTTGCCAGAACTCTTGCCATAGCCATCCAGTTGGTCTCCCAGTCTCCTTGTTTCTGGACATTCTGCCTCCTCTCCATCTTCCACATCTGACTGATCATCCCAAAGGGCAGGTCTCACCATGCCCATGTCCTACTCTGTTGGCTTCTTACCGCTTGCAGGATATATAAGCCCTCCTCTGTAGGGAAGCCTGTGTGGTCTCTATAACCTGGCCTCAGGTTACCTTTCTGCCCCTCCTCCCCCCACCTCTCTCCCCTCTGCCTGGGCATTCTCAGTGCTCTCTAGTGCTCCCAGTGGAGGCACCATTGGCATTTTAGATGGAATGGTTCCTCGGGGTATGGAACTGGCCCATGTATGGCAGAAGTTTTAGTTGTCCCTGGCCCCAAGCTGTTAAATGCCAGTAGCTGTCCTCCACTTACTGTGACAAGTGCAAATACCTTCTCATTTCCAGAGACTCCTTGGGAACCACAGAGCCTCCAGATACTCCATGCCCATTTGCTTCTGTGTTTTGTGCCTGTCCTTCCTTCTGCCTGTGGTGTTCTTGTCCACCTCCTGCCCTTTCTGGCAAAACTGCTATATGTTCTTTAAGATTGGTAACTCTAATGTTACCTTTCAAGAAGTCCACCCTTACTTCAGGCTGAGATGGTTTCTTCCTTTGTGCTCCCACGCCCTGTTTATGCCTGTATTAAAGGAATATACTGTGTACAGAGATGCCATGGATCGATCTGAAATGGGTCGCTTTGCTTTAAAATGCACATGACAGTACCTACAGTATCATCTGGTACATGCACAAAGCCCTCCTGAAAACCCTAAAGGGGAAGTGCTGTGATCTGGCCAATTACCTGTGAGCATCTGTGTGTCCACGTCATTATGTGACATTACATGGCTCTCGATACTAGACTTGGGGAACTTTACAAAGAAGGAGGATTCCCTTGGGGCTTCATAATCACCATAGGACAAAGAGACAATGTAAATTATTATTGTTGGTCTTGTTACTAGAAGAACAACAATACTGATAAATAGATTCTCTGAATCCCTTGCACCTTGTCTCAGAGTTTGTATTTGACCAAATGGAGCCATTTCTCTCATTGCCCACTGCAATCAGTAATGTGAAGCAAAAATGATGTTACTCTTCCCGAGTCATAATCTTTGTTTTGAAGAGTTATTAACACAGGAGCCCAAGCTGCTATTTCCTTTAGACAATTGGGTTGTCCTGTTTCAGATTTATACACAGCAATTGAATCTCATTAGCCCAGATATATACTGCATAGACCAGGCATGTAAATAATTGAAACCTTCCAGAGCTATATTAAATCTTCAACTGATTTTAAAAGCAGTTTATCTTGGCATTTTACTTTATTCTCTAATCTCAATCTACACAGTTGATTTTTCCTCCAGTTAATCTTTTCCTTTTGTCTGGGCGTTGAGATAAAACAGTTGCTCGATTCTAATAAAAGTGGCATACAAAATCCATTTCCATTGGCAATTGGATTAAAAGATGAATATGAGTCTACACTAATATGGTCTACAGTATTATTAATTACATAAACTATATTATGTTTCATTTTAATTACAGTTAATTGAATGAACTGTGCTATGTGCACTTATCAGAGCAGTGGTGGTCATCACCATCACTAACCCAGCCCCTCAGCAAACACCAGTGAGGATGTGGCTCTGGAGCCCGCACAGGGGTCCAGTTCCTGGCTGGGCCGCTGCTGGCCGCGTGACACTGAGCGTCCCCTGGACTCCGTGCCGTCATTTACCCTGCCACCCGGAGCCGCTCAGAGTCCTCTCTTGTGGGGTTGTTGTGAGCTCTACCTCTTCTACCACCTCTACCTCCACTACTACTGTTAATCCAGGTAGCATGCAGTGATTTCTGCTGGACCTTTGGTGAAGATCATGGCATTTCATAGATGTTCATGACGTAGTTACCGTGATGACCATCGATCACAAACATTGTGAATAAGAAAATTTCTTTGTTTCTGTTCAGAAATCCTTTGTGATCATGTGGGACCTTTTTTAAACATGAAAATACTTACCTTCTGTTTTTGCCCCTCATTCTTGCCTTATAATTCTAGCTAAAATTACACGGTGATGGTCTTTGTGTCAGCTTTTAAGGTGGCTGCTTGTTTATTTTACAGGACATAAAATACCCTATCTCTCCGGTTCGTTAAGTGGGAAGTTTACCCACGTGGGGGCTTGGTTGGGTTTCGCCTTTCATCATAGCCACTCCTGTTCCTTCAGGATCTCCCCTCCTTTCCCTGCGTATTGGTTCTCAGTCTTTGTGGATTCCTCTTCCTCTTCCCAAAGCGTCAGTGTGTCCCGGGACTCAGTTCTTGGACCTGATCCCTCCTCTGTCTACTCATATTCCCTAGATGACCTCAGATACCCCATGATTTTAAAGATGTTCTGTTAGCAGATGATCCCCAACTTGACACCCTTAGTCCAGGTCTTCCCCTGGGCTTCAGCCTCAAATCCCCACATCTGCTGACGTCTACACTTGATTTCCACACTTGATACGTGAGCAGTGGCCCCTGCGTCAGTCAGTGACATCTCCCTTCTTCCTGTTGCCCAGACCGGAATCCTCAGAGTTCCCCTGCCTCTTCTTTCTCACCTGGATTATTGCAACACCCTCCCAACTGGCCTGTCTGCTTCTGCCCTGGCACCTCTGTCATCTCTACACCGTGCAGCTGGAGACTGCCCAGAAGACTCTGCCAGCTTCCCATCACACTTAGAGACCTCTTCGCATGATCTCTAAGGTCCACCGTGTACCGCCCCTTTCTCCCATGTTACGTCAGGCCCCATCTCCTACCACCTGCCCCTGGCTCACTCCACGACAGACACACTGGCCTTCTCGTGGCTTCTAGAGTACATCAGGGCTGCCACTGCCTCAGGGCCTTTGCACCAACTGTGCCCTCTGCCCCTGGCTCTCTCCTTCACTTCCTGAAGGTTCCTGGGTCTTGCGTGAACACACTGTTTTAAAATAGCACCCTACCCACCCACAGCCACTCTGTCTCTGCCTCTGCTCTATTATTCTCCATAGCATTTTCACCATATGGCATGGTATTAACTTCTTGTCGATCTCCACCCACTGGAATATGAGCTCTGTGAAGGCAGAGACCTTGTTTTGGCCACTGCTGTATCCCCAGTGCCTAGAACAGTGCCTAGCACATGCTGAGTGCCCAGTAAGCATTTTGAAGTACATGAATGTGCTGTTTTGCAGTGTAACCCACACCAGCCCTCGGAGGTAGGTACTGCACGGAAAAGCAACGTAAGTTGCTAGAGGCATGTAGCAAATAAGTGGCAAAGCTGAGGTTTAACCTCTATCGGTTTGACTCCAAAGTGCTATCCTACATAGCTTCTCGTTTCTGGGTGCTTCTGAGCTGCCACCGAATCTCTAGAATGTTACTGTGCTTTTGAAGCCTCCCCATCTTGATTTTGTTCACCATTGTCACCAAAAACTTTTTGAGTGCCTGGTTTCCACAGAGCTTGCACCAGTCATAAAAGATGAAAGGCGGGGCTCAGTGCCTGGTGCCTGCCTGTCTGCTCTCAGCCTTGAACAAACCCCCACTAGACGGGGAGGTCTTCCAGAAAAACAATAATGTTACAGAAATACTCCTCTATTTCGCAGGCTCAGAGCTGTGCCTAGCCCCGAGGAGGCACCTGTTAATAGCTGTTGAACTAACGAATGAACACAAGGAGCACAAATAGCTGCTAGGAGAGTTCAAGTTCTGTTTGTTTGTTTTAATTCAGCAAAGACTGACTTGAATACTGCCCTTGGTAGGCACCTCACCAGTGTTCAGAGAATCACTGGAGTCCCCGGTTCTTGTTGGAAACGTCAGTTTCACCCCGGTGCTCACAGGGTGAAGCAGGGTTGGGCATCTGATTCCGAAGGAGTTGGGTGGGACTCACGCCTTGAGAAACCCACTCCCTGCTGCCCAGTGAAAATACAGACTGCAGGAGAGACATCACAACTGGACCATCAAGGAAGGGGTGAGATTTTGGTGAGCTGACAGAAAAGCTTTCTATGCAGGGAGAAATAAAACTCACACGTGAGACTTGTGACCCTAGAACAGTGTGCCCCTGCCACCACCGTGAATTTAATTCTAATCACTGCTACCACGTGATGTACCCGCTGTGTGCTCCTCTATTTGGCCCTGCATCTCTGAATGCTTAGTGATTTGATTTTCCCAACCAGCCCCTCAATGCAAGATGTTACTGCCATTTTATAGACAAGAACACTGAGACCCAGAAGGTTAGATAATGTGTTCAAGGTCACATTAAGTGGTAGAGCTGGGGTTTGAACCAAGATCCAAGAAGCGCCAAAGTCCTGGTCTTTCTGTCACTCTCTTACTGTCCATGAAGAGGTCCCATGGATTCAAAGAAATACAGGAAGCTCCCAGTCCAGGCAGGTAACTGGGGGAAATGCATTGAAATGCTTCCAGTTTTCTTTAAAGCTTCTTAAAAGAATGATGGTTTTGATAACATTTAATTTTGGTAGGCAGTGCTTTCTGAATATACTCCTGACTTTCCCGATTCTATTTTCTTCTTTCACACAGCCTCTATCAAATGATTGTTTTGTTGATAAATTTAGTGTGCAGTTGGGACTTATATGTAGATTGTACCTACCCTCAAAGGGAGAGAGGATTTTATAGTTTCCATTCATTCTCATTAAAATCAGAACATTTGCATCTTAACTTTTACATCTTGTTCCAGGAATTTTAAGCAGTCTGATTGTATGGAAGTGGGTCGTATTAATTGCAAATGGGCTAGACATCTGCTCACTAACACAGAATGATTTTTTTTTTAGCTCTCTTTTGTTTTTATATATGATCTACCAGAACGATTAAGTGAGGGCTGTCGGTGATGCTGTTTCAAGACTAGGATTTTCAGAGACTTACAGTGTAACCATAAAAATAAATTTTTTTTTTTTAAGATTTTATTTATTATTTGACAGAATGAGAGAGGGAGAGCACATGAGAGGGGGGAGGGGCAGAGGGAGAAGCAGACTCCCCGCCGAGCAGGGAGCCGGATGCGGGACTCGATCCAGGGACTCCAGGATCATGACCTGAGCTGAAGGCAGTCGCTTAACCGACTGAGCCACCCAGGCGCCCCATAAAAATAAATTTAATCCCAGTTCTTGAACTGGGAGTAATTAAATGTGTTAGAGTTGATAGATTTTTATCCACAGTCTATCCAGGAGCCGTTTTCGATCCTTGGAGCCTCTGTGGGTCTTGTGCACGGGAGTCCAACTCCAGTGGGTTCCAGGCTCTGGGGTACGGGAGAGAGGAGCAGAATTGCTGTCTTGTGTCTGTCTGCAGGGAGCGAACAAGGAAAGGTGTGTGTCTAAGGCTCCAGGCTGGTGGAGGCTGGTTGAATTAGGCAAGTTATTTGTTCCCTGCTAGTGATATAACAGTGGATTTCTTGGAATACTAACTCTTAAGGAAATTTGTATGTGCCATAGATTTAGGAAGTACTAACTGGTTAAATAAAGGTAGAAATAAGGTTCTTTTTGTTAACTTTAAAAATAAAAGTTATTTTACCAGCACAAACGGGTTTAGTCGGGAATAGCAGAGAATTGCAATTCTGGACATGCAAGCTACAGCAAAACCACAGGCAAGTCCAACAAAGAAAGGAGAGGAGCATGACTTTATGGAGAAGGAAGAGGACATTGGGAAGGGATGTCCTGAACCGAAGTCCACTGGAGAGAGGCAGGAGTTCAAGGTGAGGGTGGTTCCTCACTGGCTGAGTTGCTGGGGTCGTGGATTTCTCGTCGGAGAAGCAGCGTCCGTCCTTCCCTGTTGGGTCTGTAGTCATGATTCCCTCCTGTGGCGGGGGCCTCTGCTGGGGTCTCTAAGTGATGGTTCTTCTGCGACTGCTGTCGAGTGGTATGTCCCCCTTCTGGCCTCCCGCCTCTACTTTAGCGGGGTTTCCCTTGACTCCTTTCACTTTCTCGCGGTCCTCTTCAGAACATTGAATATGCCTGCATGCACCATGTATCTTTGAGAGGAGGACAGGCTATATGGAGTTTTCCCAACGTGGTTGACCACGGCCTCCTTTTCATGGAATACACATTGGGAAATGTTGTCTTGGTGAAATCCCCTAGGACTTCTTTTTAACTTAGGAACTGAAGAATCCTGTTGATGCAGTCTTAGTCATATAGCATACTGTCCCGTCTCAGTTCCTCAGGGAGGTTGCCGCAGCCATGTTGCCACCCTGGACCTTTCAGGGCCTGGCTTTCTTCAGAGTGGCAGGTCCCAAGCCAGTGGTGCCACTGGCCCAGTTGGGGGGCAGGAGGGAGTTGGGGTCTCTGTGTACCCATGCATGTCCACATCTGACAAGGAGAAGAAGGTGATAGGTGCGTTAGCATCAGTGATTGGGAAAGGACAAGTAAAATAGGTAAAAGATAAAAAGAGTTCTAGAACGAGTGACATTTTTCCTAAAGTAGTTTCCTGACCCTGATCCAGTGCCTGTTATGTAGAGGGGCCCAAGTCAGTATTTGTTGAATGAATAAATTGTTAGGTGCCTTGAGGCTTTTGCAGAAAAGATCTAATGTTGATATACCATCATATTCTGTTTCAGGTTAGTTGCCAAATGTATACAATCTAGAACAGTGTGCCCCTGTTAAAACAATTATTTCTGCAAATAACAGATGTCCTTTTCATACAGAAAGATCTATGTGTACTGCCTTGCCACAGAGCAGATGCTCCTGGGCATTATCATTCTAGGAGTGGGAATGGGTTTTAACCGATTGATCCAGAACCTTTACTTCATCTCTCTTGGAACCAGTGACAGAAAGCTGACAAATGTTAAGAGCTGTCGTCTGCTACCATGGACCCGAGCAAAGCTAGTTGACCCACGAGAGGGGTGAGGCTGCAATTTGAACCCATGGCCTAGACCTCATTCACGTCAGGCATCTGAAGCACCAACATCATGATCATGGCTATCCAAATCCTTTTCCTGCTGCTCAGCTGTGATGTTTTCCCGTTCAGTCCCTGCCGACTGCCGAATAGGGCTTGTTACCCAAAGGAAGGATCACTTGCTCACCCTTAATATGGGGAAATCATTTAGAGCACTTAATTTGTGTTGACTCTTTATTGGTGCACTATTGCAATTAAGTTAGATTAATGAAAGGTAAATTCCAGTCCATACATGAAAAAAAATCTCTTGTAAAGATCCTAATTAGTATGTGTGTCTATTTAGCCTCTCATGGCTTAATTGCATCCCATCTTGCTATTTACAAACAGGCATCATTAAAGAATAATGAGCGTGTGAAGAGCATTAATACTAGCAGCAGATGAGGTAACTGGAGGTTGGTGGGGAGAGGAAGGGACGGATGGGAAGTCTGCTGGTTTGCATTATTTCCAGGAAGGAGAGTGCAGAATGACACTCTGAAGCAGTCCTCACGGGGAGGACGGAGCAGACATTGTGCAAGGGAGCAGCTTGTCCCCTGGCAGCAGAGAGTTGGGCCGCTTTTGATTTGTTGCTGCAGTGTCATCTGTATGGGCGAGCCCAGACTCACAGTCATCTTGTGACCTCGGCTGGCGGCGCTCAGATAGAAGCTTCCTTCGGTGCCCCGCTGTGCAGGACAGCTGCACCTCACGTCCGCGAGGGCTCCCGAGGATACCCAAAAAGCCATCCCAAGCGTGGGACGTTCCACATGGAGCTCAGCGCCAGTCCCTTCAGTAGCCTTTTTTTTTTTTTTTTTTCCTAATGTCCAAACGTAAGATCAGTTGAGAAATCGGTTTCTCCTTCACTGGCGCACCCCAGTATCTCATCCAGTTTTAAGTAATTTGCAGTCGTTCCTTGAAGCCACAGAGCAGTCTTCCCTTCGTTAGGTGGATACGTGATCATTTATATTCTCTCCCAGCCTGGCTGAAGGGTGGAAAACCTGAGATTCCAGACGGGACAGCAGTGCGGCAGAAGGAATCCAGTAAAAACAAGACGTTTCGTCGTTTCTTGCAAGACTCTGATTCGGGGCATAAGAGAAATGTTTCTCATTACTAAGAAACAAAGTGTAGACATAGAGGCATGAATCTGAGGCATGGCGTCCTGGTCGCCTAATGCTTGTGGGAGAATAAGACTTCTAAATAGCAGTGCCTCAGTTTCCCCTTATGTTACGGTTATCGTTGCGAACAGTTTTGTGAACGTATTCGATATAAATGCAAATTGCTACTATTCAAACTGTATTAACACCTTAGATTTCTCCAGGGATTCTGGGTGAGGAGAAGTCCAGGGCTTAATTTATTTAAAATTGGGTTATAGGAATTCACAGTTTTCAGTACATTTTATGACTTTGTTTAAACAAACTACAGTTTAATTTTAAGCTACCCTAAATAGAGGCCCCCACCCCCCCCAAAAAAAGTTTGTCGGTCTTCTAACTCCTGCATGTATTTAAGGACACAGCTAGCTGCGTTATCAAACACAGAAGGACCAGCGGGCTTGTGTGGATGTCTCTTTTGCTGTTGTTAACTTGCAACTGTTCCATTTTCAGCTTTCAGAACTGAGGGACATATTTTCCCATTCATATTAATTGGATTTTAAAGTGACCTTGTCCCTGTATTGATTTGAATTAAAATTTTCTACATCAAGGTCAAGTTGGCACACATCCTATAGTTGAAATATTAAAAAGCCAAGTGCTGCCTAACGGGGTATCGATGGAAGAAGTGGCAATGTAGCAGAGCTCCGTGTGCCACACAGGGCTCTGTGGGTACCATTCCAATGCTCGTGGCAAGCGGCAGATCTGCTCTGGGACCATCTTCCTGGACTGGAATCTGCCTCATCAAAGGGATAGTTCCTGTTTCAGTCGGACCTGCCTCTCCAGCGAAGAGCGTCTCTGAGCACTTCAGAGCCCGGATCGTGCCGCGCAGAGGTGTGGGTTAAGATGAGGTTTCAGCTCCTGCGCATTTACGCAGGCTGCCTCGAAAACCAGCGGCTGTTACCCTCACTCATAAGCTTGAATTGTGAATCCTAGTCTCCAGACTGCCCGCCTGACATCTCTCCATTTAGATAGTTCAAAAGTACCTTCAGCTTGACGAAAAAGGAAGTGGTTTTCCCCACTCCCTGGTTTCCCCCTCTTCTTCCTCTTCTCATCTCTATAAATAGCAAAACTGTCGACCTGGTGCTCCCGCCAGAAACCTAGAAGATTCCTTAGCTTCTAGCTCCCTCTCTCTCTCCTCACATCCAGTCTCTAGCAGTTCATGTCATTTATGTCCTAAATCCATCAGCTTCTCACCGTTTCTACTGGCTTCACCCCTCCTCAGGGTCCCCCCATTTCTCCTCTTGCTCCTTCCATGAAGCAGCCAGGGGCATGTGTTGTAAAAGCACACAGCAAACATGTCATTCCTCTGCTAAAAACCCTACAGTGGCTTCCCATTTCTCCCAGACTCAAAGTGGTAAACTCCTTATCAGAGCTTCAGAGGCTCCTGATGGCCAACCTGGCCTGCCACCAGCCAAGCCAGCACATGCCACCTTCTCACCCGCCCCACTGGCCTTCCGCTCCTGGGACACCGGCTCTTCTCCCCCTCAGGCCTTCACACAGGCTTCTCCCCAGCCCAGGCTGCTGTGCCCCAGCACTGTCCACAGACTGGCTTGGCTTCAGCCCAATTCAAACCATCCCCCTGTCCAGCTGTATTGTCTTCACAGCCCCATGCAGTGAAATGGTCTTATGTTTGTTTGCTGTCCGCCCAGACCTGCCCCCTGAAGAATGTCCACTCATGAGACATTGTGTCATTCACTCCCTCTGTAATCCTGGCACATGGTGGGTGAGTGTCTGTCAAATAAATATTTGAGTGAACTGAATGATCTGATCTAAATGTCACTTTTTTCACCCATAGTAATATCTCTTTAAGCCATCCCCCTTCTTCGTTTCTTTCAGAATTTCTTGCAAATCATGTTTCTTTATATATGAGTTTGTTGCCTGTTAGCTCTGTGAATGTGTGTTTCTCCATCTCCGTGTACCTGATGCCTAGCCTGCACATTACTACATACTGAGCAGATATTGTTGGGTAGAAGGAGGGAGAGGAGGAACGAAAGTGCACGCCGTTTGTGGTCCCAGGCAGCTCTGGGTTGCAGGGTGCATCTGTCTGTCCTTCTGCATTCCTCCTTCCCCACCCGTTCATTCCTTCCTTCTCTTCCTCCATGGCCTCCTTCTCATGGGGGTGTTGTGCCTTCTTCCCACCTTTCTCTGTCCTCTGCAGACCGAATTCTGGAAGGAGGTGGTTTAATTGGCCCAGCATTGTGGGCAGAGCCTTCTGTTCGAGGCCACCGAATAGGGTCGCCTTCGGACAGGTACCGCCCCCGGGTCTCCCCCAGTGCAGGGGACAGCTGCTTCCCTGGCGCAGGTAGGCTCGGTGAGGCAGGACCATTGCACATGGTGGCTTCCTTACCTGTGTGTTCAGTACAGGGGGCGAGTAAAGCGTGCCTGCCGTTGAGGATCCTTCTTCAGATCTGGTAGGAGAAACTCGCCATTTTCACTGTGTTCGAGAACACAGCAGTCAGCTTCTTCTTTCGTCAGCTAACCTGAACCCTAACCTGAAAACTGGGACACCCTGTTTTCATGCAGGCCATGTGTCAGTTCCGCACTCTCCTCTTTCCCAGACAAGCTGTTATTACATAGTTGGAAGATATGTTTTATAAATTAAAGTGAGCTAAGGGTTTTTTTTGTTTTTTTTTTAAGATTTTATTTATTTATTTGACAGAGAGAGACACAGCGAGAGAGGGAACACAAGCAGGGGGAGTGGGAGAGGGAGAAGCAGGCTTCCTGCCGAGCAGGGAGCCCGATGCGGGGCTCGATCCCAGGACCCTGGGATCATGACCTGAGCCGAAGGCAGACGCTTAACGACTGAGCCACCCAGGCGCCATAGTGAGCTAAGTTTTATTTTGACAATTTGGAGGATTTTTCCTAACACAGCAAGAGAAGCCCAGAGGTAGCTGGAGACCCAGGTCAGGACAGACAGCCCTTCTCTGTTCACTCTGGTTTTTTTTACCTCGTGTGTGAATTTTTGTTACTGTTCTGAGGGGGACCTGAAGGGAGCTGGGGTAAGAAGATTATGAGGAAATTTATGTTTAGCATGTGAAATAAGAAGTTATTTCTCAGGCCATCCTTCTCATGAAACCTTTCGGCGAGACTTGGCAAATGAGTCAGTCTTCTCTGATGTTCCCCTCCAGCCAGGTTAGGTTTGACTTTAGAAGAGAGGGATGGATGGGTTCAGGAGGAGCAGGTGCCCAAACGGTTAACATGGGCACTCCTTCGCAAATGAGTCCAATTCATTCATCAACCGAGTAAGCCACCGAATGCAAAATAAACCTCATCTTATTAGAATGTTTAATAATTATTAAAAACAATTGCTACCATGTAGCAAGGGCCAGTAGTGACCACCCATCACCCCAGGCACCTGATAACACCAGCTTTCCAGTTCACATAAAGGTTCCGTTTCAGAGATGAGAAAGCCAGAATTCCCCGTGGGTTGCTTTTCCCAGGGCCACCCTGCTCTCTGTATTTGGCAGGGGCAGAATTTGAACTTGGGTCTCTGGGCTCCATGCTGCTTTTCCCCCGTGACAAGGAGACCAGTGGGAGGAACCCAGCTTGACCTCTGCTGGAGTACCTGCTGTGTTTTAATCACAGTGCTGAGCACTGTCTGTTATCACATGTCTGGTATCTCATTTCCTCTCACAACAGCCTTATCCTGGGTTTACAGGCAAGAAATTGGGTTCTTAACAGGCCAGGTAACTTGTCCGAGGTCACGCGGCCGGGAAGGGGCAGAGTGAAGACCTTAGCTCAGGTCTCTGTTTCTCCCAAAGTTCATAAACCTAATTCCCATGCCTTCTTGCCTTGCTGGCAAGTTGATTTTCTGACTTGTTGGTAGACAGAATCTAAAGTCGGCTTACCTGCTTCATTTTTCCCTGGCGTTTGTCAAAAGGAAAAAAGAATTTCTGTCTTGGGGCTGTGAGGACTCTGTATCACAAGTCTAGTCCATACGTTGGGGTTGCTTTCTGGTTTCATTTTTCCTTATATTGCATTTCATTGCATTGCATTTATCATCGGAGGTCCATCCCGTTGAATAAAACGAGTGACCTTTGGCATGCAAGAACATCGTCTTATCTCTGACAAACCCTTGCTTTGACCCCTTGGTTTCCAAGTCACATCACCCACCCTTTTACAGTTCTGTTGCCGGCCAGCTCTTTGCCTCCTCTTGCAGGCCACTGAAAGATAATGGATCTAAGCCTCAGCCTTGCCAGAGTTTCAGCTTCTCGGGGTGGGTCTGTGTCCGTTTCCTTGTAGCTATATCCAGTTTTAGCGTTTTCCTAGAAGGAAACAACAGCCCATTTCCCTCTGTTCCTCTTAGTTGCCAGTCCCCCTCACTGCTACGGCTTCTGGAAGCCTGCTGTTGAGAGAACAGTTCGCCCACCATGAGTTTCGGGACTACGCATACCTAGCAGCTATGCAGAAGTCAGAGTGCTAAGTTTTGTTTAAAAAAATGTTAAAGGGCGCCTGGGTGGCTCAGCTGGTTAAGCCTTTGCCTTCAGCTCAGGTCATGATCCCGGGGTCCTGGGATCGAGTCCCGCATCGGGCTCCCTGCTCAGCGGGGAGCCTGCTTCTCCCTCTGCCTCTGCCTCTCTCTCTCTCTGTCTATCATGAATAAATAAATGAAATCTTTTAAAAAATAAAAATTAAAAAAACGTTAAAATTAGATGAAACAAGTGCTTTAATAGGGTCGTATAGATGGGATCCGGAGTGTGAGTTTAAAGCGATTTGTGAGGGAAACCAAGGGCCTCGTGAAGCAGGGTTTCAAGCCACTTACCAGAGACCCGGAGAAGACGGCGGGGTGGCTGGAGGATTAGATGAAGCAAGGCTCTGCGGTCGCCATTGTTTATGATTCAGAGATACTTTATGGGGTCATGGGCTCAGTGTGGGAAGGGAGAACAGCGAGAGGCATGCTTCTGGCCCTGCACAGAAAAACAGTGAACTTGGACTCAAATCTTTTGAAACCTCAGCTGCCTTCTATTGAGAATGACAGTAAGACAGCCGGCTGGGCTGCGTCTCCCCGGGTTCTTAGAGGGGGAAGCTGCAGCCTTCTGGGCATGCCCCTGTCCTTGTCCTAAGTCAAGAGGTGAGGCTGCAGTGTGCGGGGGAAGACTCCCAGGAGTCAGGGAAAAGCCTGGGTGGGCACTGGACATTTTTTTCTAGGCCACATCTAAGAACATCTCTTGAAGGAATGTTCCATGAAATACCATTTGTGGAGTGCTCGTCCGTACAAGCAGCTCTGCCTTTCTGCTAAATTGGACAGGTGCCAAACCAAGCATTTTCTGATGATGCCAGACGGCTCAGTGAAGGAGAACGCTGCCCTCCCCAAAATTCTTCATATGCTGTGAGCCCCACATTGGTGTAGCACTTACATGCCCTGCAGTTAGTTCAGGCAGGTGCCATATCTGACACTTCTTAACCTCCTCAGGCTTCAAAAATGGGGGAGTTGGGAAAATGATTTTTAAAGTCCTTTCCAGATCTAAGGTTGTATGATTCTCTGAATCCACGTCCTCACAGGGCTTCACGTGGCACAGACACAGGTATCAGTAAATGCTTACTGAAACCGTTCACTTTATCCTCCTCTTTATTTGGAATTAGTACGAAGAAGACTCTTAATACACTGTACTGAAGAAAAATTGTTTCTGAGCCTCTGTAGAGATGTCTCTCTGCCCCTCCCTCCCTCCCTATCCCTCACCCTCCAAATACACTTTGAGGAACATCACTTAAAATATAGCAGACCCCTTAAGGATGCCTACATATTACACTTTACCTTGTTTATTTACTTTACCATTGGAAAATAACATTCGTAAATGGCCAAATGATTGGCTTCTTCCCCCCCCTCCTTTTTTAACATTCCCCTCCCCTGAAGCAGAGCTCAGCCATGCAGCTTTTGTCTGAATGACAGATACCATGCTACCCCCTTCACTTCCCACATCCGTGCTTTATGCCTGGTCAGGGATGCCATGTCTGGGACTGGCTTCCACATGCAAAAGAGCTTCTGGTCCACTCCCCTCCCGTGTCTCCGGGACACAGATACTGCTCAGTTGCCAAGTGCCTTTCTCCCTGCACCGGCCCCGAGGGAATAAGCTTTTAAGTGATTCGTTTCCCTCACCTTGGAAGCTCATGTGGTCTCTGCCAGCATAGCTAGATCTCAGCTACCAGATTTGTTAAGTTTGTGTTAGACAACAGTTGGTGGCGGAGCGAAACTAAATATTTTTGCTATTATCCTCAACTTTCCTCCCACTTTCCCTTCTTATCTTGTGACTTGCCTTGCCATCGTGAACTGGAAATTCTCTTACTGGGACACAGCTTGGCAGGCGGCCGTTGTGAGACCCGACAGAGACCACCGACGCAGCCCCAGCTGCCCAGAGCCCAGCTAGCCTCACAGGCGACGCGGCAGTGACGGCACGGCAGGGGGCACCTCCCTGCAAGGGTGACGACCGGCGGGGAGCCCCGCTGGCTTCCTCGGACTCTTCACAGCCTGACATTTGAGCACTCGTGGGGACAGACACAGGAGGAGTAGTGAGTGAGCTCTTTGGAAATGTGCTGCTCAGTAATAGAAGTGTTACCTTGGTAACAGCAAGCCCGCTTCATTACCAGATGGCATTAGCTTTATTTGTGGTATCCCAAGCAGTTGCCAAGAACCAGCCTGTAGCCCCTGTCACTGGGCGTTTCGCCCGGGACTATGGCCGGCACTGGCTACTTTATGGAACGACGTCCACTGGCCAGTTTATGAGGCATTGCCATGTCAGGCTACCAAAACTCCAAGGTCATTACAACCTGGTGCATCCAGTTATGTTCGAAACTAGTGCAATCTGGATATATGAGAATCTGAATCCTTGTAGAGTGACGGGAGGGCTGGAAAGAACGTTAGAGAATGTGCATTAAGCTCCATCTCGATGAAGCTTGAAAGGCTCGTGTGGCCCTTTCCACCACGCCATGCTCAAGAGGAACAGGCTAGCAGCCTTCTGTTTTGTCGCAGCCACGTTTCACATGGATCAACTCGACTGATTTTCTCACGGGCCCCTCCACATTTCGCAGCTGAGTAAACAGGCGTGAGAGGTGGTGTGACTTGCCCTCAGTCACACGGCCCAGTGGCAGATGTGGGACTGAAGCCCAGTGCACTTGACCTGCACACTAAATTGGCCTCTTTTGGGTGTCAGCAAAGTGTGTCTAGATCAGCCCACAGGACGGCTTCATTCATGTCTTCCCCTGAACTGCCCCGACTTTCAGGCTTGCAGACTTCCCACTCAGCAGTCGGTCATGGAAGGCACATTTTTGTTCATACCTCAGGGCCCAGCACCACTGTCATCCACTCTCTACAACTCCCTTTAGCCCCAGATACCACAACAGAAGGGAAAATTAACTTCAGTGGCAAGTTCACTGAACTGGTTCCAGCTTTGATGTTAAGTGATTTCAAATGATTTCACTTCCGCCAAATCCAGACTGGGCTTGGGCCGAAGAGCAGCAGTTACCGCTGGGAACGTGTCCCACGCCGGGCCTGTCCCTCACCCTTGCTCGGTGCATTGTCTTGCTGACCCCTCACAGTCACTCTGAGGTGGAGCTATCGTGATCTCCGCTGGGTGAGAGGAAGCCGACGTTCAGAGAAGGTAGATGACCAGTCAAGCTTTCCAGCAGCAGAGCTGAGACCTGACTCCAAGTGCATCTGATTCCAGAGCCTCATGGTGTCAGGCTTCAAAGTTGTGTACGTAGTTTTGTTATGACGGTGTTAAAAATTCAGAAAGCCATAAGCCTATGCGTATTCCACCTAAATGAGCACCAGGGTCCTTTCTGGGTTTCTAAAAAATAAGAATGGACAAACTTGGGGCGCCTGGGTCAGGCTCAGTCAGTTAAATGTCTGCCTTTAGCTCAGGTCATGATCCCAGGATCCTGGGATCAAGCCCCGCATTGGGCTTCCCTTCAGCAAGGAGCCTGCTTCTCCCTCCCCCCTCCCTCTGCCTGCTGAGTGCGCTCGCTGTCTCTCTCTGTCAAATAAATAAATAAAATCTTTAAAAAAAAAAAAAAAAGAATGAACAAACTTCATGGAGTTTCCCAATTTGAGAGATAATGGAGTTGTCCAGAAACTGCTGCAGGCTAGTAGGGGCACAAGCCGTGGGGATGCTCACTGAGGGGGAAGGTGGAAAGGAGGATACAGACCTAATTCATATTCATAAAATGAAAAACAAAAATTTTAACCCTTCAAAAGTCTTTGCCCCTCTTGCCCTGGCCATTGTCCTGAAATGCCGTTTCCCACTGAAAAGAGCCAGGGCTGTGGAGGAGATGGCTGACTCGTGACCTTGGGCAGGAATTGTACCAGACAACCTGGACTGTCCTGTACCAGATAGCAAGGGAGCCGTCACAGAGACTAGACTGTGTCAAAAGGACCCAACCAAGGAGATGCCCACGGGCCACAGGGCAATGTGAGCATCAGGAAGAACATAAGACTAATAATTATATCAGGTACAAATACATCAAATGTGTTGAAATCCAGGTGTTTATAATCATGGTGGGTAGAAAACTAAGCCGTTTGCATTGGAAGGAAACTAGTGAACCGATGCATTGTTTTGAAGACTGGTAAATAAAGGGAAAGAATGGAGCATTTATCCTGCCTCTCCTGTGTGGTAACCTCAATCACTGAGTAGCCGAATAGTAGATGGGGGTAAGTTTTTTTTTTATAAAAGTGCCCCAGCTAATAAGCAGAGATGGAACGATCACATTGGCATGTGGCTGGCTGAAGCCCCTGGTGAATTAGTGGGTCAGCAGCTGCCAGCGCCACCTGCTGAGACACCCAAGCTCGCTCACCTCCCGTTGGTAGACCATAACACCACCCGTGAACTCATCGTGCCAAAACACCTTAAGCCTGAATCTCCTCTCATGCCAACCTACAGGAAGTACAAAGTAAGGAGGAACATGTGAAGTACACCATGGGGACGCCATCAGCGAAATCCAGACTGCAGAAAACGCTGTAGAAAAAAATGACCCAGTTTCTTCAACAAATAAAATGGGGGGTGGGAGTAGAGATGGGGCGCCTTTAGTTTAGGAGAGCCTCATGAGACATGTCAGCCAATCACATTGTGTGGGCTAGATTCGGATCTTGGCACAAGCAGACTTTTTAAAAAGTGGCATTTACGAAACTGTTGGAAATTAGAACCCTGACCACTTGAGTTTTGATAACACTGAAGAATTCTTGTTGCTTGAGATGTGGGATGGCATCGTAGTCTTGCATTTTTTTGTTTTGAGAGTCCTTTTAGAGACACGGAAGGATATGTTTACAGATGCAATGATGGTACTATGGCTGTTACTTGTTTCGATGTAACACAGGAAGGGAAAAGGAGGTGGGGGTGGAGGTGAAACAGGATTTGCCAAGAGCTGTAGTTGTTGAAGTTTGGGGCGGGGGTCTGTGGAGGTTCCGGTTTTGCTTACTTTTGTGTATGTGTTTAAATATTTCATGATCAGTAGGTTAGGGGCACCTGGGTGGCTCACTCGGTTAAGTGTCCAACTCCTGGTTTCCACTCAAGTCATGATCTCAGGGATGTGGGATCAAGCCCGTATTCGGCTCCATGCTCAGCGGAGAGTCTGCTTGAAGATTCTCTTCCTCTGCTGCTCCCCCCCACTCAAACGCACACACTGTCTCTCTCTAGAATAAATAAATCTTTTTAAAAATTTTATAGATAAATAAATGGGTTAAAGAAATTAACTAAATCACTCCTTCTGGGAGGGGGATGGATTTTACTTTGTTTCGATTTAATGTACTACCTGTTACTGACAAGAGAGAAGTGAAATAGGTACCTTTGTACCTTTGTAGCTGGCATAAATAACCCTTATGGCTTGTGCTGGCAGATTGCATCAGAAGACTTTAAATATTTGTACTGTTGGCCCCAGTAATTACAGTTGTACAAATCTATCTTCAGGAAATAATCCCAAGCACAGCAAAAGCTTGGTGAACAGAAGTGCACATTGTAGGCATTATTTATATTAGGGAAAACTTGGAAGCAACTCATGTCCAGCAATAGGAGAATAGTTAAAGAAATTATAAATATATCCACTCAGTAGAGTGCCAGGCAGCACATACTGCCACTTTTGAAGACTGCACAGCAATAAAGAACAATGCTTACGTCATAATTTTAAATAAAAATTTGATTTGAAGTTAAGTATATAGTTTTGGTTGTAACCATGTTAAAAATTCAGAAACAGTAGATCTTTTTCCCCCCAGTTTTATTACAGAGTAATTGATTTACACCACTGTATAGGTTTAAGAAGAGCACAGTGGTTTGTTGTGAAATGATGACCACAGTAGGTTCAGCCAACATCCATCTTCTCCTATAGATTCTGTAGGAAGAAGAGAAAAGGAAAAAAAAATTCCTCCTTGTCACGGGAACTTGTAGGATTTACTCTGCACACAACTTTCCTCACACCTGCAGCAGAGCTGTGGTCAGCTTCTGCGCATCAAATCCCCAGGACACATTTCTCTCGTAACGACATTTGGGCCTTTTGGCCCCCTTCTTCCTGCCCTACCCTCCGCCTCTGGTAACACAAAGTCTGACCTCTTTTTCTATGAAATCCATAAATCTTTGATAGTAAAAAGATTGAAAGGAAATCCCCCTGAAATATTAAAATTAATGTTTTCAAAGGGCAGACTGTGATAATTTCCTCCCTTTTTACCCTAATTTTAGGTTTTTCTATAACAAGCATATTTATTAGCTAAGTTTTTAGTATTCGTTAGCTTTAAAATACCAAAATTCACTTTTAAAAAGAACAAAGATTAAATATAAAATTTCTAGTATCTTTAGTGTGTTTTTTTTTTTCTGAATTCCATCTTAAAATACTTGAGAAATGACAAAGGCAATTTATTGGTTCAAGTCAGCTAGACTTTGGTTTTTTAAGGAAATAATAGCTTAGTTATCTCTGCTTATTAGCAAAGAGAGTTAAAATGGGCAGTTGAAAATGGTGGCCCTTTTGGAGACGGCATGTTGGACCTCCACTGCAGCCCAATGAGAGGCTATATTAATTTCAGTGTTTATAATTACAAAACTGTGAACTTGATTCTTTTCCTCTCTCCCTTCCTCCCCATAGACTGCATGTGAACTAGAGAGAGTTGGGGCTCCTACGTCGGTGGTTTATTGACATCCTTATCTAGTGATTTCCAGTAATCCAAGAGGTGGCCCATTAAATGTTACATGGTATAGCAATATTTGAAAGTACTATACAGAAATGAGATGTTTTTATTAACATTCTCTTAAATGTAAATAATAGTATCATCTCTTTTTCTTACCCTGTTTATAATTCTGGACCATTTTAGGCCTGCAAAAAGAGAGATCCTCTCAGCACTTAGAAGTTATTGAAGGAACCAGGGACGCCTGGGTGGCTCAGTCATTAAGTGTCTGCCTTCAGCTCAGGTCATGATCCAGGGTCCTGGGATCAAGCCCCACATTGGGCTCCCTGTTCTGCGGGAAGCCTGCTTCTCCCTCTCCCACTCCCCCTTCTTGTGTTCCCCCTCTCGCTGTGTCTCTCTCTGTCAAAAAAAAAAAATCTTTAAAAAAAAAAAAAAAAAGAAGAAGTTATTGAAGGAACCAGATACTAGGAATGTTTGCTCATATCCAGGACTAATCAAGGAAAGAGGAGGGTTGTTGCTGGGGACAGTCGGACAGCAGAGAACGGGGAAGTGAGGAGAGGGTGCTTGAAGGTGGCATCAACAGCAACAGAGTATATATTGGATCACAGGATTAGGATTGGGGCAGGGGCTCTTTTCAGCCCATTCTTTGATATTGGAGCCTTGTCAAACAAGCCGGACCGTGGGCCCTGCCTGGGTCCTGTTCCGAGTCTGCCTCCAGAGTCTCATCTGGGAAATGAACAGAAGAGGTGTAGCAAAGTATCAGGAGTTACATGAGCCCCTAAAAGAAAGGAAGGTGCTGTTTCTATTCTTAGTGCTGAGCCTGTTCCAGCAAGCACAGCAGGTTACTTTTTCCCGGGCATTATATGAAGCTGCACTTTTTTTTTTTTTAGGTGTGTGGGTTTTTGTTTTTTGTGTTTTTTGTTTTTGTTTTTGTTTTTAATCCATAATACATGCTTAGGTTCTAAGAGAGTAAAAGCACTTAATGTATTTCCAGGATCATGTTCCTTTTTGGAGATAAAATTCAGCTACTTTCCATTTACCTTCAGAACTTACTTGGTATTGCTTCTCTACTTACACTGAGCTATTATAAATAGATAGTTCAGCCGGGTGGGCGTTTGGTGCCTGCCTTTAATCTCTCTGCTGTATTCTTCTACATATTCCATGGGTGTACGTAGGGCCATGAAATAATAGGAAAACAAATGTGCTTACCAAATCCTAGGATGCCAGAATCCTAGGATAGCCTTTGAAAAAGATCATCTTAAGACAGAAAAAATAGGGCGCCTGGGTGGCTCAGTCGTTAAGCGTCTCCCTTCAGCTCAGGTCATGATCCCAGGGTCCTGGGATCGAGTCCCACATCGGGCTCCCTGTTCGGCGGGAAGCCTGCTTCTCCCTCTCCCACTCCCCCTGCTTGTGTTCCTGCTCTCGCTGTCTCTCTGTCTAATAAATAAATAAAATCTTAAAAAAAAAAAATAAAAGGAAATTTTACTTTATCCAGCAGATATTAAACATATGGAACTTATCCTGAGATTTATGAGCCAAAAATATAAATAAATTCAGTGTAGATTGCAGGAGGGCCTTGTTTAGAGCTTGTTCCTGAACACTTTAGGATGCCTTCCCTCGGAGGGCCCTCCCATGCATCTCTCAGCAACAAGAGGGAGAGGTGATCCTTTCTTCTTCACAGAGTCTTGCCCAGCCTCATGCATTTGTATGTTCGAGTGTAAGCTTTCATGTTTGCATGCATGTGTTTTGACAGGTGACCTTGGGAAAGGTGTTGAAAGTGATTGTCGTCATGCGGAGCCTATTCATTGATCGAACAATAGTAAGGGGATATAGTGAAAATGTCTACACAGAAGATGGCAAGGTAAGCATTCTGGAGTCTTTTGTTTCGTTTTCCTTTATTTTCTGTGTCCCAGAACAAACGTAGTAGAGTCCCAGTTGAATGACATTAAACACTAACAGTCATAGCTGAAATGATCAACAAGCATGGTTTATCAGTATGAAGATGAACGTTTTACAGAAGAACATTTCTCTCTCTCCCCCCTTGCATTTTTCATCAAGCTTCTGCTTTTTCCTTTAAGCCTGATGCCCTTAGTTGAATTTCTAATTTATCACCTTAGACCTCAGTTGCCTCATTAAATGTGTCTTCTGAGGAAATGGATTTCTTTCTTTCTTTTTTTTTTCCCGCCCAGTAGTACAGCACATCAATAGCCCAGGGTTTGGCATTTTCAGCATTTTGCTTTTCCTAGAACCATGAGGAAAATTCGAGTTACTCTGACACACAACCTGCTCGGGATCTTTTCCTATGAAACTAACAAGGAGCCCTGGGGAAGTGGCTTATCCTCAGTAGTACATACTGAACACTGCAGTTGAAAAAAGAGAAGTTCTTTCCATGGTGATTTGTCTCATAGAAAGTTCACCCGTGTGAACCCCTAATTTCTCTTGACTGCACACTGTCCATATGGCTCTATGGAGAGCATCAGAGGATGTTAATGGGAGCTGACAGCCTTCATATTTGTTGGCTTCCAGAGTGTAATGAGCGCTCCGCCTGAGATACCCACCTGGATGCACCCCGGCCACTTCGTGCACCAAGCCTCTCTCTGCCCCTCTCTCCTGAGCTTTCCCTTCTCTTCATGAAGCCCATTACAATTTTTAAAGTTTGCTATAGTTCTAGCACTCACCACCCAAAAGCCATATTATAATGAGGATAGAACATTCTTCAAAAAAAGGTGACAGATGTAGCTTAGCACGCATAACAGTGTGCTACGTAAGAGCTGTGACCCACAAAGTGATGAGATTTGTGTTTTGAACAAGTAACCCAGCATCTCCACATCCCACACAAGTGTTGTCACGAGGGAAGCTACTCTTACTTCAGGGACTCTGCCAAGTTCTCGTAGATCTCCCCATTGAAAGCAGAGTGTTCCTCAAGGGGAGATTTCTGTTTTCTTTTTGGAAAAACCAAAGTGTCTTTAGAGCAGCTGTGGAGAATAAAGCACGTCACCGGGGCAGGCTGGTCTTCGTGTGAATGATTTGTGAACCCTGGCGGCCCCTCTCATGAGCAGCTCCAGACAAGTGAGCAACAGCAGAAACACCCCCAGCCAGGAGCCCACGCCTCACTGGCCCGGCCGTTTAGAGGTGTGGTTCTTGTCGCCTTTGTTCGAGGTTCACAACTCCTCAGTCACACCTGGTATGAATCACAGGCCTTGCCCTCCAGAGACCCACAGGTGCACTGGGGAGAGAAGGCTGGAAACATAGAAAGCTAAGCAACAGTAGAGACCGTGTGACAAGAGGTACAAACTTGGGAGAGGGAGGAAGCATTCTCTGAAGTTAGATTCTAAGGAGTGAGGGTTTCCCTACTTTGCATGATGCCCCACATGGAAGTGTCCTAACTAAGACCTGTAAAGCAAAGCACTTAGCACTTTGCCACCTAGTTACCCACTCAGTAAATAACGAATACTATTTTTATTCTGCACTTAAAACAAGGGATTTAGAAAATTGTCACATATGTATGCTTCTAGGATTTCTCTCTGGTTACTCCCCCTCAGGTGCTTCCAACCAACCCCACCCCCACGCCCCCACCCCATACCGTGGTTTCATGTGTCAGCCCACAGAGATCACTTCCGATCTGTGTCTAGGTGGCACCTCTCCTCCCCCGGTGCTCCACCTCACCTTCAGCCCACCCAAAACTCCGCTCACCGTCTTCCTTCTGAAACTCAGTTTCCCTCTGCTGTTCCTCATCTGGGGTAACTGTACTACCACCTAATTGCTCAAACTGTCCTTCCCCTCCCCCAAATCTAGTCTGTCAGCGGGTTCTGGTGATTCTCCCGCTTACATCTCTCCCAAGTTGGGCTCCTCCTGTCCGTCTCCCCTTCTTCCAGGTTCTCCTTATTTCTCAATGGACAAGTGCACTGGCCACCTCATGCCTCGTCTCCAGTGTTATTTCCCTCCCACAGTCTGTCCTTCACTTGGCTTCCAGAGCGGTCTTCCCAAAATACACATGCAAGCGTCTGATTTCCTGCTTTCACCATCCCCTGTTGCCCAAAACATGCAAGAAAGTAGAATATTAATAGGTATTAGACACAAAGCGGTCCATGGTCAAAATGTCTGAGAAACACAGGATTAGAGAAGGTTCAGTAGGTTTCTTTACTATAGAAATTCTTGGAAACTTTAGTTTGCTTAGTGTCCCGTGAATTTCCTAAGAGGAGCATATAGTGTGCGGTATTTTCCTAACTTATTTGAACCCCAAATTCATTATTTCTTCCTTTCCTCTCAGTATATTGTGACACTGGCATTTCTCAGAACATGCTTCTGAAAACCCTGGCTTCTAAAATAAAATCCAGACTCCTTAGCAACACATAGAAATGCAGGTGATCTGGCCCCTGCCTTCCTTTCTGACCTCAGTTGACGTCATTCTGTGAGCACGTTTTGTCTTACTCTCCAGCCTTTTGTGCTGTTTGTGGCTCCCACAACTCTCTCACTCACTTGCACCCTCGTTGCCCTCGGCCTGAGATGCTTTGTCCTCCTCGTCCACCTGACACACTCAACTCTTCCCTTCATCCTGGCTTACTGCCATCCTCTTTCTCATCCTGTCCCCGGTTCCCCAGGGGTCTCTTACACGAGCACGGACTCGAGCTGGCAGGCCTGGGTTTGCGTCTGTTTGTGGCACAAATTAGCCTCCTCCTGAATACATCCATAGCATTTTGACCCATCTTTTTCTAGAACTAGAATTAGTATGTCATGGTTATTTGTTTACATGTCCATCTTGAAATTAATAAAAACACTAAGAGAACTCCGTATGTTGGCCTGGTAGGCGTCATGCTAAGCAAACTTTGCCCACAGTGGTCATCGGGTCCTAGGTTCTGCTTAAATTAGAATCGTTCTCCAGAGAAGGCAACTGAGACCTAGAATGTACAGTGACTTGCCTGCAGTCACACCCCACTAGGCCTCAGACCTCCATCTACCAGAAGCACCTCAAGGGCCCAGACCCTGTCCTGTGACGCTGTCCCAAGGAGATGCCGCAGGTGCCTGGAGTGCTGGAGAAGCTCGGCGCTGTGTGGGAGGGGACAGTGGAGAAGCCTCCTTGGGATGTGCCAGTGCTTTAGCTGGAATGGAAAAGCGGAGAACCAAACACCAGAGACGAAGACCAAAAGAAGCAGCCGAGAGTGTAGTTATAAGTGCAGAAGATGAAGGAGACACATACTCATGTGCACACGGCGCGCATCTTCCTAATGAGAGATTAGCGTGGGTTCTCTCTCTGTTCATCAGAAAGAAAATGAGTGTGTGTCTGGGAACCTGAATTCTGCTATGATTCATATCACAAATGTGATACAGGAGGCCTCTTGCTACATTTTACAGCTGCACACATTGGCCCAAGTGGTCAGCAGGGACCCTAAAACAGGGAAGAGCAAGATTGAGAGACTAAGGCATTTGTTGTGTTAAAGGCACATGAACCGCATTTGGCAGAGGAGCTCTCTAAACGACCGCTCTGCCCAGAATCAAATCCTAGCCAATTTGATTAGCACCTTCTTTTTTTCAGAGCACTTTACAAAACCATGCAGACATTATTAGTGTTCTATTTTGAGTACCGATGCTGGTATATGTGAATTTATATATAGTTATACACACGTAAGCCTTAGTGTAATTAACATGCTGAAATGTCTAGCACATCCCAAACAAAATGAACCTTTGGAAGAAGGCACTGGAGCTTGAGGTGTGGTCCTCAAGAGCAGATTGCTGCTTGCAGTTCTGCTGTTCCGGACATGCAGGTCTGCATTGGCCAAGCCAGTGCCTGAGCACTTGCCTGGGGGTGATTTGCTGCAGTCTGAGAGCTCAAGCCACTGATACCGCGGGCGCGGCTTGGAAAGCCGTGGGCTTGCTGGGGGCTGAACCCAAAGCAGCCAACACCTCCGGAAAGGTTTAATTATCCCTGTTGCTACAGTAGTGGCCCAGCGCCCCCTCCACCACCCCGCGCCCTGATTTCCAGACCTGGCAGGTTTTTTTCCCATCAGAATCCCAGCAAGGCTGTCACTTTGCACTTTGCAGGAACCGCCACCACTGCCACCCTCATCGTCTGCCTCTTTACCTGGGATGCATATTTTTTTTTTTTAAGATTTTTTTTTTTTATTTATTTGCGAGAGAGAGAATGAGAGACAGCATGAGAGGGAGGAGGGTCAGAGGGAGAAGCAGACTCCCTGCCGAGCAGGGAGCCCGATGCAGGACTCGATCCCGGGACTCCAGGATCATGACCTGAGCCGAAGGCAGTCGCTTAACCAACTGAGCCACCCAGGCGCCCTGGGATGCATATTTTTGAGACCAAGCTCCAGTAGACTAATTCCTCTAATAAAATGTAAAAATGCTTTTAAAACTTACCAACCCGCTATTCACTGTAACCAGGGAGGCGCAGAGAGCCATGACTCAGCATGTTAAAAGGCAGATTTAAGTTGAATACCTGGCCATTGTCCTGATTTTATACGCACCAGACTTAACTGAAAAAATATAAGTGTCTCGGTTGAATTTATCTTATTAAGGGATTTAGGTTATGTTAATGCTATAGCTTCATTAATTACCCCATATCAATAAAAAAGGCAGCTTTTAGCCTCCTAGCGAAAGAGAGGAAAAGAAAGAGTGGTATCAGAGGGAACCTTCAAAGACAGCCAGAGCTGTCTCCAGGGTAATTTCTGATCCCCGCATTCTTCCTACTTCAAAGTTGGATATATGTGTGTGTGGGGGGGGGTCGAGGGGGATGGGGAAGCTTGAATCTGATTTCTCTAATAAGTGTTGGCATCAGCCCCGTTTGATATTAGATGCAGGGAACATTTTGATTTGTTATAGCCTTTGAAATTGTTCAGACGACCTTCAGAAAAATGTTCTCTTGTTATTTATGGGGGAAGGGGGAAAAGCTGGGGAAGGGGCCTCCGGTTAAATTCGCATGCGGATGGTGCCCGGAGTTGTGCTTTTCAGCAGTTTCTAGTAATAGATGTCTGTCCTGATCGAAAGTGAAAAGTTGAAGAACAGCAGACCCGTAACACTAGTTCTTTGGTGAGACTTGTTCACTTCCTGATTCTCTGGGGAGGACTGGGCACATTAAGAAAGTGACCAGGTAGAAGTTTATGGTTTTGAAAACTTGGGGAATCATGGAGAAATGTCCGACCATTACTGGTTTACGGCCCTCTGCCCCTGCTGACGCATCACCTGTTGACCTTGCAAGGTGAAGATGCTAATAAATCAAAGCTTTAAAAGTTGAAGACCCTTGTGAGGCTTATGAGTTTTATTTGGAATTGTCAATTTTAGATAATTTATGGTACCTTGTACTATTTTTTGAAATGAAGAATTCGTAACTTTCTGAGAAGCTGCCAGGATTTTCACTGGCTGCTAAGCGAATTTCAGTGGTGATGATTGTCACATGAGCGGGCCTCAAAGCAGATTTGTCATGTTGAACTTCTACAAGAGTGCTGCCCCCCGCAACAGCTGCTACCACTTGGGGGGGGCTCGCAGTCAGCCCTCCTGAATTCTAGCTGAAAGGCGGTCTTCCTCCCAGGTTGAGAGCTGGGCCTCTGGAGACAGAGCTGGTTTTGGATTTTCTACCACATGCTCATTGTGTGATGTTGGACAGGTTACTTAACTTCTCTGAGCCTCGATGTCCTCTTCTGGGAGGTGGGGATGGTTTCATCATCCTCGTCCAGATCTCTGGGAGGATTCCAAAAGCTAACACAGCTCCGTGTCCTTGGGCTCTGTGCTCAGAGTGGAGGCTGCTTGTCCTTCTCCCTCTATCCCTCCCCCCCCGCCCCCGCTCATTCTCTCTCTCTCTCTCAAATAAATAAAATCTTTAAAAGGGAGGGAGGAAGGAAAGAAGGAAGGGAGGAAGGAAGGAAATGCAGATGTAGTGCAGGCCACATGCATGGTCCTTGGTGAATGGTGTCTGCCCTTGCTGGATGTGCAGCCATGCCGATGGCAGTGGTCATTGTCCTAGCTGGTGAGCCCTTGCCTTCTGATATTGGGCCATTCTGATTTTTCTTTTCAGTAAGTCAATTTGATCGTCACCATTCTTTTTTTTTTTTTTTAAGATTTTATTTATTTTTTGACAGAGAGAGAGACAGAGAGAGAGGGAACACAAGCAGGGGGAGTGGGAGAGGGAGAAGCAGGCTTCCCGCTGAGCAGGGAGCCCGATGCGGGGCTTGATCCCAGGACCCCGGGATCATGACCTGAGCCGAAGGCAGACGCTTAACGACTGAGCCACCCAGGTGCCCCGATCGTCACCATTCTTATTGGTTGAGAGGACCTTTGACGTCTTGATGTTTAACCTGAGAGCAGATATGTCTGTGCTAGAGCAGTTGGTCATCTGTGAGGTTTGTTTCCATTTTACCCGAGAACAGAGCACATTCCTACCCCTAAAATACTCATTCCAGTCCTCAGAGTCCCAGAGGCTACTCCTAAGACTGCAGATTCAGCCACCAATTACCATAAGGTTGGCTTTTCCATTTTAAGATCTTTCTAACGCTTGCCCAGAATACTGAGAGGTGCTTTACTTTCTTTCCCTGACGTTGTAGTTCAGAATAATTTCCCGTTCATCAGGCTGAAAGTTTACAGCTTCCAGAATGCTCCTTTTTGAATATCACAGCCAGAAAAAAAATTGGTAGCCATGCCCGTCTTTGCAGTAAATAAGCTAAAGCTAATAAATATTCACTTGGATCAGTCCAGGCTCCCTGAAATGAATTTCTGAAATCTTCCTGGCCCTGAGGAGAGGCAGGGCACTGACTCCAGAATGCTCACTTAAATGGCTTTCTTTGGCATAAATCTAGCAGAAAATCAAGTACAAACTGCCTGCTGTGTGTTCGCAGCAATAGGGGAACCCATTGCTCCCTTTCTTACCCGTGTGCACCTGGTACATAGGGCTTATTGTCCGACATCCTTCTGTCCCAGATGGCTGCAGCTCTTCCCTAGGGTCCTGTATTATCTATTTAAACCGCTTTTCAAAAAGAGCAGCACGCTCACTTTGAATGAGTGTGGTGTGCTATGAGAAGCCGCAATTAGGCTGGAGAGTCCATCTCTTAATTAAACTTGTGCGTATTTCTCCCTGGATGATTTCTCTATTAAAACATTCCACTGATGCTGAAGAGTTGGGTTTGTTTTCTTTTTTTTTTTTTTTCTTTTTTTTTTTTTAAAGATTTTATTTATTTATTCATGAGAGACAGAGAGAAACAGAGGGAGAAGCAGGCTCCCAAGGAGCGGGAAGCCCGATGCGGGACTCGATCCCAGGACCCTGGGATCATGACCTGAGCCGAAGGCAGACGCTTAAGCATCTGAGCCACCCAGGCGCCCTGTTTTCTTTTTTTTAATAATTTTCTCTTTTAAATAAAAACTAACTTTTCGGTTTATATGCAGCTTCTTCTTTTCTCTTTTTCACGGCCCCGTGTTTATGTCTTGGTCTGCCTAAGTATGTTGGGAGCAGGCAGGAAGGACAAACAGTGGAGAACCTCAAAAGAAACGGCTGCCGGCTTCAAAAGGAAGGGGACCTGTGTTAGTTCCAAGTTGAGACACTGATGTTACTCTCCCTAAAATTTAGATGTAGAATCTTTGGCATCTCCCTGTCATCTTGGCAGTGATTTGGCAGAACTAAGAGTTACAAAAAATCGTTCTTATTCATTCTGCACTCTCTGAATACTCTTGAAGTGCTGCATTTTTTAAGCCCTGGGCCCCACTGCGGCACTGAGGAACAGTAGGAACCTGCCTTCTCCTCCCCAGGATTACCAGCTGGCCAGCAGTTTTCTTCAACAGAATTGACAGTGTAGGGCATTCATTCCATATGAAGGAAACCTTCTTTTGAGGTTTCCTTCAGAGTTATCTGGAGGTAACATGTCACTTTTCCCCCTACAAATTGCTAGCCTACCAAATTAAAATTCTAATGCCTAAAGATTTTTTTTTTAAGATTTTATTTATTTATTTGAGAGAGAGAGTGAGAGAGAGAAAGAGCACAAGAGGGGGGAGCGGGAGAGGGAGAAGCAGGCTTCCCGCAGAGCAGGGAGCCCGATGCGGGACTCAATCCCGGGACTCCAGGATCATGACCTGAGCCGAAGGCAGTCGCTTAACCAACTGAGCCACCCAGGCGCCCTAGTTTTTTCTCTTAAAACACCTTTATTGGAGTGTAATTTTTAAAGATTTATTTATTTATTTATTTGAGAGAGAGAGAATGAGAGACAGAGAGCATGAGAGGGAGGAGGGTCAGAGGGAGAAGCAGACTCCCCGCCGAGCAGGGAGCCCGACGCGGGACTCGGTCCCGGGACTCCAGGATCATGACCTGAGCCGAAGGCAGTCGCTTAACCAACTGAGCCACCCAGGCGCCCCCAGAAGCACCATTCTAAACGACCCTAAACATTACAGAGATTTATTTTTTATTTTTTAAGATTTTATTTGAGAGAGAGAATGAGATAGAGAGCATGAGAGGGGGGAGGGTCAGAGGGAGAAGCAGACTCCCCGCTGAACAGGGAGCCCGACGCGGGACTCGATCCCGGGACTCCAGGATCATGACCTGAGCCGGAGGCAGCCGCTCAACCGACTGAGCCACCCAGGCGCCCTAAAGATTTTTTTTTTAATCAAGTGGCTGAAGGGGGGGTGGAGTACAGTGACTGAAAATTGATACCACCTTTCTGAAGAGCAGTTTAGTCAGAGTAGAAGGAGAGGGGTCAGTTAGGGGCTTCTCTGGAAATCCAGGAAGGACATGGTAACACCAGAGGGGATAGGGAGAGGTGGACCCATTCGAGTGAATGTTCAGGCAGAGTTCTTCCAGTACTTTTCCTGTGCTTGGATCTGCTAACCCTGGCCCTCTCCAGCAGGAGCCCCGCAGAGGTCCAGGGGACCCTCTCAGAATCCTCTAAACCTCCTCCATGGCCTGAAAGTTCTCAAACACGGCGCAGTGTACATGGAACTCATTCTGAACAGGAAGAAGCCAGGGAGAAGTGAATGCGTGCCTGTGCACAGACCACCTCTCAATTCCAAGGGCCATTTTCAGAAAACCAGGTTTTGGTGTTTTCCTCAGAACAAAAACAGAACTCTGAACTTCCCCATGTCAAGTACAACACTTCACTTCCTGTCTTTTTAGAGGAATCTTCCCGTGTGATTGCTTCTCATGTTCCCAGGTGCTCCAAAATCAATAACACAACCTATAGGCCATACAGCTGTATCTCAGGTTTCTACCTTGACCACTGGCCAACCCCAAAGGCAGGTTCCAAGAGGCCCATCGAGCAGGTGTTTCAATTTGTTCAGCTCTGGAATTCGTATATTACAGTTGACTTTTTAGCACCCGTGGGACGTACTGACTCTTCTAATCTGCACTATCCTTGAGCTATCTCCCAGCACTGAATTTTGGGGGTAATTCTGTTTTTGCTCTACTTAATTTATAAGTATAAACTCACAGAACAATGAGAATGCATTGACTTACCGTACAAAATTGTAAAACAAAAATCCTTTTGGTTAGAATAAGCCACTGACATGCTCTGTGCAAGACCCAGTGTACCCCGAAGAGGATGAACCCAGTTGACTCCAAGCCCTAGCCACGACCTCCAGTTTCCTCATTTGTGAGGCAGGGGTGCCCTCGATCAAGGGTCCCTGGCCTGACCAGCCATCACAGTTACACCACTGCTTGGGGAGCAAACAAACAGATGAACAGATTCTCAGGCCCACTGTAAACCTACTAATTCAGACACTCCAGGGGAGGACAGGGAATCTGTATATCAAAATACAAAAAAATTCCCCCAGCAGCTTCTGATGCCAGCCAAGTTTGACCATCATCAGGGTAGACCATCCATAAGAAGCCATGGGCAATTGAATGGCTCTGAACCATTGTCTCATCACCTGGAAAGTAAGGTTGTTAGTGGGACCAGTCGCATTGGTTTGTTCTAGGGATTACATGAGCGAGTGCGTGTGGAGGGCCCCGTGTGGCAACTGGCGTGGAGCAGGTGCTCAGCAGCTGGGAGCTGCTAGTTTTTCTCCACTCCGCAGGGACCTACTGATACCTGTGACATGCTAGGTCCCACACCAGGACAGCATAAGCAAAAGAAATAAAGTTCCAGGTGGTTTTAAGTGCAATGAAAATCTCAAATTTTTGAAAAGATAATGAGAAGACAACAGGTATGGAAATAATATTTTAGACAGGGTAACTGGGAAATGGCTCTCTGATAAGGTGATTTTTGAACTAAAGAAAATTAAGAGGAGCCATGTGTTTGTGGGGAAAAAGAAATCCGTGCAAAGGCCCTGAGGCAGGATTGACGTTGGCATGCAAGAGAACCATGGTAGGAGTCAGGTTATAAAAGGGAGCCAGGGGCTCCGCTCATGTGGCCTTGGATGCAACAGGTGTCTCACACTCACTTCCCTATATCCCTTCTGTTGGTTTCCCTAAATAACTGACAGGTTGAGAGAGAAGAAATTCAAGCAGGACATTTAAGATGCACATGCAGTGCCACGATTCTGTTTATTCCATAATTATGTTTATTATTTCAAGCTGATGGGTTTAACAGTAGTTACAGTGTCATCTCTCAAAGTCCACAATTCTAAAATTGATGCTGATGATGCTTTATCTCTTTCCCCCCAGCTTGATATATGGTCCAAATCCAACTATCAAGTATTCCAGAAGGTAAGCTTTACTTTTGCTTCTTACTCAAGAGTCAGGAAGGGAAATATGAATGCTCAAAGGTATAAACATCGGTCTTAAGTTAGAGCCTTTTTTTTTTTAATTTTTATTTTATTGTTATGTTAATCACCATACATTACATCATCAGTTTTTGATGTGGTGTTCCATGGTTCATTGTTTGTGTGTAACACCCAGTGCTCCATTCAGTACGTGCCCTCTTCAATATACCCACCACCAGGCTAACCCCTCCCCAAAAAAGTGAAAAAAGCCAGACACAAAATGCTGCTCACAGTATGATTCCATTAATATGACATTCTGGAAAGATAAAACCTTAGGGACAGAAATCAGATCGGTGGTGTCCAGGGGCTAGGAGTCAGTGGGGAGATTGTGCCCAAAGGGGCAAGAGGAAATGTGTCGGGGTAGTGGGAATATTCTGTATCTGAATTGTGGTGGTGATTACATACTGTGTTATGTTCCCAAACTCATGGAACTAATATACCTACTGTAGAGGGAAAACTGTGCTTTCCTTCCTGTTAGGGAAGACCCCAGTTCTTCCCTCCTGTGTTTGTCTCCAGTGAATCTCCATTACTGTGCACATAAAACAATTCATTTCTGCTCCTCCTGGTCACCGAAAATATGGGGGTTTGCCCCACAGTAACAGGACACAAGCTGGGTGTCCTCCAGTTTAACTCAGCCTGACACGATCTCCCCAGAGCTACAGACCCCAGTCACAAGTTCAGTTATCTGTGCTTCTGCCCTCCTGGCAGTAGATCAGAGGTTCCCATGCCCCCTTCTCAGGCTCTGTCACTTTGCCAGAGCAGCTCCCAGAACCCAGGGAAATGCTTACTTAGGTTTACCGGTTTATTAAAGGACATGATAAAGGATACAGATGAACTGCCAGATGGAGAGATACATAGAGCAAGATGTGGGAGGGCCTCAAGCGCAGGGGTTTTGGTCCCCATGGAGTTGGGGTGCATCACTCTTCCGGCGTTGTGTCGTCTAGTCTGGAAGCTCTCTGAACCCCATATTGCTGGGATTTTATGGAGCCTTCCTCATGTAGACATAATCGATCGTAATTCGGTTTCCAGCCCCACTCCCCTTCTCTGGAGGATGGGGGGTGAGACAGAAAATTCTAAGTCTCTGATTACCCTGATTATGGCTTGGTCTTTCTGGTGACCAGCCCCCATCCAGGTGCCCACCCAGAGTTGCCTTGTTAGACCAGGAGATGCCCCTAGTGCTCTTATCACTTAGGAAATTATGAGGGTTTCAGGAACTCTATGCCAGGAACTAGGGGCAGAGATCAAGCAATATATATATTCTTTTTCTGTTATCTCGCACCTACAAAGGGTGAATTTTGCTGTATGGAAATCATACCTTAAACAAAAACAAAAAGCAGGGGCGCCTGGGTGGCTCAGTCATTAAGCGTCTGCCTTCAGCTCAGGTCATGGTCCCAGGGTCCTGGGATCGAGCCCCGTATTGGGCTCCCCGCTCCGCAGGAAGCCTGCTTCTCCCTCTCCCACTCCCCCTGCTTGTATTTCCTCTCTCGTTGTGTCTCTCTCTGTCAAATAAATAAATAAAATCTTTAAAACAAAAACAAAAAGCAGAGGCTTTTGAGTTGTTCCACACACTCAGTTTTTAAGCTCAGTTTGTCAGAGCCCCCATGGTCTACACAGGTGCCTAGTATGGGCTGAGGGAGGCGGGCTGGCCCTGTCCTCACCCTTCCCCCACCCCCGCCACTCTACAGTCTGGTCACCTCTTTTTCTGATGTCAGGCTTCCTCGTGAAATGCTATTTTTGGGAGCTGTCAGAAGAAATGTGACTAGAGGAAATCCTTTCCCGGCTTCTGATGGTAGAAGGGGCCCTTCCCCAGAGCAGCCCAGCACCTGGAGCTTACGAGGGCTCCCACCACCCTGTAGCAACCCCTGCAGGAGGCCAGCTCCCCTGCAGGACACCAGCTGCTTTCGTCTGCTCTCATCCCACCTCTGTCTCTGCTTTCGTCCGCTCTCATCCCACCTCTGTCTCTGCTTTCGTCCAGCAGCACACATGGTGGAGTTGCTTGTAATTTCATTCGGTGCCCCATCCAGCTCAATAGCATGAGCCAGGCACTCTGCTAGGTGCTAGGAATACGAGGGAAAACCAGACAGACAAGGAGGCACAGGAAAGAAGGAAGGTAACTCCAGGGTGTTAACCAGGGGGCTACAGTCAAGAACATCTGGAGGGGCCTCTCACGTTGGGGCAGTCACAGGAGGCCTTTGTGGGGCAAGACCTAAACCGAGACGGGCCGCTCATGAGAAGGAACCGGTCACTTGAAAAGCCGCGGGAGGAGATTCCCAGGCAGTGGCAGTAGCAGCCCACCAAGCTTGTGCTGAGGAGCACACGTCCTAAGAGCCGCTGGAAGCCTGTGTGATCAGAGCGTGCAGTGGGCCGGGAGGGAGTGCTGTGGGGGACGGGGGCAGAGCCGCCGGTGGGCAGGGGCCTCTAGGTCCGGGGACAGAATTCGGATTTATTTGGTGCGGAGGAGGGACATGATTTTGAAAGCTGAGCCCAAATCGTTTCCACTTGTGTAATAGTTATGTCTGAGGGATGCCAGGTAGCTGAGAGAGAAAGCATGGAACTTTTTTTTTTTTAATTGAGGGGAAATTCATATAACACAATTCCGTGACTTTAATGGTGTTGTGGAGTATCCCCCCATCTAGTTCCAAAACCTTTTCATCACCCCAAAAGGAAACCCCGTCCCCATTAAGCAGTGAGCGTAGGGCTTGTGTATCAAAGCAGCATAATGGACCAGCTCTCTAATGGTGTTTACTGCATCACTTCACATTGTTCCCCGGGCCTTCTGCATGAAAGGCTAGGCCAAGGACGGCGGGTGCATACGGCTAGGAGAGGAGTCTGAGGCCCAATGCCACACATTTAGAGAGCCTGCGAAAGCATTAAAATTCCACAATCTGATCACAGTTAAATACAACATGCTATCCTGGGTTCGATCCTGAAACAGACAGAGAGATTAATGAGAAAGTGAGCTTAGTCACTAATAAGTAACCAGTGTTGGTTTCTCAGCTTTGCTGAAGGAGCCGGGTCATGACACGTGTCAGCAGAGTGGGGGAAACTGGGCAAGGGGTACACGGGAGCTCTGAGTACCCTCTTGGCAACCTTTCTAGTCCAAAGTTAAGTTTACCTTAAAAAGAAAATCATCATCTTGACTCTTCTAACACTCCTCTACCCAGCTGAGTTAGCGAGAAGCATAGTAGAGAAAATCGGTCCAGAGCCTGAAGGGAAGGTATGTGTGGTCATAGGTAGGCTTTAGGACAGGCAGCTATATTTGAATCTTAGCCTTCTCATCTGAGTGACCACACCTGAGGCATTTACTTGCTCCGTATGCCTAAAGTCTCAGCCTTGAATGCTAATAGCTTTGTCCATGCTGGCTGCTTTTGTCGTGTTTTTCCCCAGCAGCTGGTGGAAAAGCGTTTTAAGAGAAAGAACACTGGTCATTATCTGCATCGTATTTCACTTTAATAGTGAGAAACATTAAAGCAGTTTTGGGTTTTTTGCCGGGTTTATCGCTGTGTCCTCTGTGGTAGTGCAATGAGCTACCTCGTTCCGGCCCCACAAAGGCCGTGGCTTCGGGGAGCCGTGAGCATTGCAGACCCTCACTGGTCTTTTAACAATGGTCCAATTTCCATTCACATACCCTTTGTGAGGGAGGGGCTTGCACATGCTTGCCTTTGCATAGGTACTTTTTTTAATGTTCTGTGTAGTATTAAGTATTTTTGAACGCAAGCAGAAAGTTTATTGGGAAGTCATAAAATGTGTGAAACACAGATTTGGTGAAGCATAGATGTGGAGAGACAGCGCTATATTTTTATTCTACCTCCCCTAAAAATAACCTGCCAAGCGCTCTTTGTATTTGTTTAAAACTACAAGCAGATGCTGAAGCAACGTTTAAAATCTGACATTAGTCTAGTCGGAGAGACGTGGGCGCACCGGCCAGTTCCTCCCTCGCAGTCTGTGTGGTGGGTCTGAAGCAGTGAGAGCGGGTGCGTTTGTAGGGATGGAGATTTTACCTCACCTGCTGAATGGCATGTTGTCTGTGTGTGGGCAGAGCCCTTTCTGGAAACCCTTCATCATCCCTACCTCCACCTATTTTTAA
The DNA here is from genome assembly GCF_002201575.2 of Neomonachus schauinslandi. NCBI lineage: Eukaryota > Metazoa > Chordata > Mammalia > Carnivora > Phocidae > Neomonachus > Neomonachus schauinslandi. The sequence goes on along the minus strand of NC_058415.1, from coordinate 89,095,457 downwards.
CTAAGTGGACTTGACCTGATACTGACCTGTACTCAATTAAAGAACCACAGTTTGGGGACAGGAGAAGTGCTCTCTGATTACAACTAACTACACGTAATGAAGTCCTTTTCCTATTCCAGGGGCAGGTAAGAGTCAGTGGATTAAGGAGACTTCTGTCTTCCCTACTACAACATTGTCTTTTTGCTGCCAAAGTAAAGAATATATTGGAAAATAATGTAGTACAGAATTAAACTTCCATCTTTTATCAGTAGAGCTTTCAGCTAATCATCACACAGAAGGGCTTGGGTATTTTGTTTAAAGAAAAAGTCATGTGCTTGCAGAAGACGCGGGTGGGCAGGATGGAGGACACAGGGTGGCCTCACAAAGAGGCAGGACGGTCTGGTGCTTATTTTTCTGTTAGTCTCAGGCCGCATTGGTGGACAGAGGACAGGCCGCACAATGAAAACAAAGCTGGGACCACTTGTCTATTGCAGACTCCAGAAGCCTGGTACGATTTATGGGACGGTGGGCAGCGTCTCCAACTCAGAATGCCAAAAGAGAAGGATTAGAGGGCAGCATTTCCAAACTCTGCTCTTTAGTCTCAGCTTTTTCTCAGAATCCTATTTGCTTCTTGTCCACCCACTTAAATTTTGGGTGTCCTGATGGATGTTGCTGGTAGCGTTTCCCACAAAGACACTGAGAGCACTGTGGTAAACATTCCCTCCTGCCTGTCGGTCTGCTCACACCCCGTGCATGGAGACTGGGAAGGGGAGGCCTCGTTGTCTGCATTGTCTGAAAGGTTCAACCTGAAACAGGAGGGAAGTGCATTTTCAGGCCACAGTGACATGGTCAGGGAGGATCCTTGGTCATCGGTAAGAAGGGATCTCTCCAGCCGAACACAGTTCCCGAATGTGCTCACCATGGCAATCAGAGACAGGAGTCCTGGGCCGCCGGCACCAGCCCTCCCCGTACGGTTGGAGGAACGCTCTCCCGGCATTGCTCTGGTGTAGAACCCCAGGACTTCCTTTCTTTGGCGTTCATTATGTGGTCGCAGTTACTGCGGACTGTGTGTGTTTCCCTGCCCACAAGCACAGCGGTAGCAGCCGCGGAGAGAGGCCTGCTGGGAAGGTGGGACCCCTCCCAGTTCTTTTCCCTCACTGTGACAAAGCAAGCTGGTGGGAGGAGGGTTGCCTCACAGAGCCCACCCGAGCTTCCGCTTGCCTTTTCATTCCTGGAAAAGAATGTCAGGAGCTAAGAGAATGGAAGCGCACACCTGTCACATTCTCCTCAGGCCGTGCACGCGGGACTCCCTGGGTTAAAAGGCAAGCTCACGAGGTCCTGTCGCAGATCCTACCCCATGAAACGAAATGTGGCCTGCCTTTTGTCCGCAGCGGGGACTGTCAGTAAGCCCTTTCCCTCTTCGTCATTAGACCCCTTACCCTGGCGCAGGGAAGCGGCGGAGGGCCGGGGACAGCTTGCTGTGGGGCCGTGGCTGCCGACAGGTTCCCGTCATTTACTGTGGTGCCCCGGAGGCTCGGTGCACTTCGTCCTAGGGCGAAGAGGCTTTTTATAGCCAGCGTGTCTCCAGCAGAGCAGGCTCAGAGAATGGGACTCAGAAATAGGGGGGCCATCTGAAAGGGCAGAAGCACAAAGGGCCAGGAAGGGTTTCAGGCGTGTTCATATTTTTCTGACATTTAAACTCTGCAGGGGCAGTCGCTGTTTTGATCTTTAACCTCCTCATTTCAAAACACTGCGCATTTTCATCCAGCAACTTAGGGAGAGTGAGAGCAAATCTGCAGCTACTTACTGCGTTAAGTCTTGGCAGGGAAGCTGAGGAAAGAGGTGGGACGTGTGTGCGGCCGCAGACGGGCAGGTGTGATGGGAGAGGCAGTACCAGAGGGACCGGCACATTCTCCAGAGCGTTGCCACTTGGAGGGAAGCACGAGAGTCGTCGCCCATGCACGTCCAGCTCGGAGCCCACAGTTGTTGTTCCAGAGGCTCCGGAGGGAAGAGCGGCTCTCTCGGGGCTGTGCCATCAGAACTTCGCTGCGGACGGGTGGGTTGTCCAGTGGCGGAGAGTATCCGCTTCCTCAGACATCCCCTCACTCATTCATACTCGGACACAAAGACCCAGCCTCGGCCTCGCACAGACTTTGTTAGGGGGTGTCAACTGAGTGGCCACCCGGGCCTTTTCCACACAAGAGATGGAGTCGTCCGGAGAAGAGTCACTGCTCTGAAATTTGGGATCCATTGAATACCTCCCACAAGTTGAGTGCCTGCCCAAGTGGTACGTGATAAACCTCACTTGTCACTAACCCCAGGTCCCAGGACGGGGAGCCATCCCAAGGACGGATGGCTCCCAGAGGACGAGACTAGCTCTTCTGAAGGAGGCCGTGTGGCCTGTCTCACTGGAGCATGTGTACCTGCTGCAGCATTGCAAGTCACCGAAGAAGCTCAATAAACAGTCATTTTCAGTCTCCTTCTCTGTAATATCTAAAATTTCTTCCTGCCGGCTCATTTACGTTCCTTTCCGAAAGCCCCCTTGAAATGCCACGAAGACCTGGAAGCGCCTACAGCTGTGGCCAGATCTCGAAGCCCTGGTGCCATGTCTCCATCCTTGCCCTCGCTTGGTGTCCTGATTAGGTGAGGCCGTCGGCAGAGGCCCCCACGCCTACAAGCGTTCTGCAGCCTCCGAAAAGGGGTCTCTCCCGAGTTGTAGAAGGGACCTCTGCTTTTTCCGGATCCCGTCACTCTGACAGTGCCCTCTTCTCTTAAATCCTGATTAACTTTTCTCAAGGAGGAGACCTTACCTTTTTAGACCAGATATGGTGGCACTTGGCGCTGTGTTTCTGTGCATCCCATGGCTGCCTCGTAAGTGTGTCTTGGTGCTCCCAGACAGAGAAAACCGCGGGCACCCCTCTCACCAGTGTGAGGGCAAGTGGGCAGACTCCAGACAAGGGACAGTGAGGGAGCAAGGCCCGCTGGAACCCAGTATCATCAAGCTGTCGACGCACTTCAGGGAAGGAGAGGTGGCAGACAATCCCAGGGTCATCTCCAGGGGCGGCTTTTCCTAAGCTGACAGCTGGGCTGGATTGACCAGGTTGGATAAACAGAAGGAAAATGGGAGTGGATGTTGTGGAGTGTCAGCCCCAGGGGCCGTGGGGGCTGAGAATGGCTGGGAGGGATCATTCCACTCCTCCTACTGCCTTTTATCACCACCTTTTCAGGGGCAGGCTTGAATATTCACAAGCTTCTAAACCCAGAATAGATTGGATCATGGATTTTACCCGTATGATACCCCAATACCTTCCATCCGCAAGGCTCCCTCCAACACCCCTGAGCATGGTAATGACCAAGAGCCTTGTTCAGGTCCTCACAGGTACCCAGTTTCACGGTTAGAGTGGAGCAGGAAAGCCCGGGCCCATCCTGCTGGTTCATGGCTCTTTGCCATTAGAAGAGTCCCAGAGGAGTCGGTCTCGATTCTGGAGCTCGTTTCTTCCTGAGGGATCACACGAGCCTTGGGATACCCCAGGACAGAATCCAGAAATGGCTTCTGGGAAGCCTGGCCGCCCACCATTGCCCAGTCCCCGTTCCCACAGCCCAGCAGGCTACCTCACGCTGCAAGGCGGCTTTCCAGCACCGAGCCTGCCCCCCTTTCTCAGGCCCTGGCCCACTTGCCCACGGTGACCTTTCCTGGGAGAGGCAGTGGCTGAGAGCCATTCTGCCGTGTGTTCAGTCCCCGACTGACCACTGCTCCCTGTGTGGCCTAACTTGCCTCAGTCTCCCCATATGTAAAATGGGCATCATACGAGTCCCTGCCTCACAGAAATGGGGTGAGGTTGAGTCCACAGGCATTCCAGTCCGTGGCACACCCAGTTTCTCTCAAGTGCTTGTTGGCAGTGAGCACTCTCCTCTCTAGGAAGCTGTCCTCCTCCTGCCAGTCTCTCGCCTTGATGACCACTGCTCACATCTTCTCATGTCTTCACTGTCGCCTCTTCATGGTCTCTTCACAGTGGACACAGATGTGAGGCCTCGGGTTCTGGAGTCAGACGGGCCTGGATGTGCATCCAGCTCTGGTGTGTGTGGACTGGCCAGCTGGGGATGTAGCCTCTCTCTGGGCTTCACGTCCCTTGGCCACAAAAAGGAGCAGTAGTAGAACCTACCTCATGAGGTGTGTGCTGTGAGGATTCCGTGTGGAGTGCTGGGCGCTGTGGTTGTGTCCAGAGGAAGTGCTCAGTGCATGACAGCCGCTGTTCTGGGGTCAGGGGAAGGCCACGGAACTCAGAATCCACGGCCCGCTTTACGTAAGGGGATCTGCCGTGACAGCCCCACACACTCCCACCGAAGCAACCACCGTGTTCCTCTTTTTCCAGGCAGAGGATCTCCCGTCCTGGTCAGAAAGTGAGCTACACAGGGAACAAGGCACCTGGAATGACAACCCCCCAGCAGTGCCCTGATGTGCTGACATGGAATCACAGTCTCAGGACCCAGAACGTACCCTCGTGTCCCGAGAGGGCCCATGGCACCTCCGGTGATCCCCAGAAGGCGCCCGAGAGCGATGTGTTCGCCCTGACGCCGTGTTCGCCCCGCCCGGCAGTGCCCGCGCACAAGACCGCCTCACGGGCGGGGTGCCCTCCCGGCTCTGCACACCGGGTTCTCTCCCCTGCAGCAACCTCGGCTTTGGTAGGGAAGTAGGTGGGATGGTCTGGATTTTCTTGGGAGCCCAGATGTCTCCCGATGTGTTTCTCTAACTGCAAGGCTGTTGCTGCAGAAAATAACATCACACCAAGCGGGTACGGAACAGTTCAGGTATCTTTGGGGCTTGGGCTTTGCTGGCAGCCAGCAACAGAATCTGGCATTTTACCATCTGGAAAGTGTTGAACTTTTTTTCGTTCATCTAAATGAAGAGCTTTAATTCCTTAATCCTGGGAAATGTCAAGGACCTTTTGTGTGCAGCTCCTCTCAGCCCCGCACAAGGGCTTTGGCAGAATGAGGCTGGTCGGGACTCTGGAGAGTTTCCTTGTGGCCACTCGGGGGTTTCCCTGTTCACCCAGGCCCTCCTCCCCGCCGTGCCCCACGACCTCAGCTTTTCCCACTCCCAAACCCCCTTTCGATCTGCTCCCCTAACGCCCCTGGCCAAAGGTAAATCAGTAGAGTCCCGCCTTCTCTCGCGTTCACTCAGGGCCCCATCAGGTGCGTGGCACAGTGCAGCGCCACCTTTTTGAGCACTCTCCTCCCGTGGATGCCCTGAGCTGGGCCCCCGGAGGGTACACGAGCCCAGCGTGGCCTCGTCCTCACGGAGGGCACAGCCTGGGGCGAGGCCGGGCTCCCGGTCACGGTCAGGCAAGCGCAGGGCTGGGCTGTCCACAGGTGCTGCTGGGGCTACAGGCCAAGGGGCAGGAGGGCTTCAGGGGAGGAGCATCCCAAGCTTGAGCTCAGAGTAGTCGGGAAGGCAGGTTTGGGAGGAGGAACCCTTGGAGCGGCTGGCGGTGTGGGAGCGTGTCATGGGGCTGGGGGGGAGACAGAGCTGGGACCCAGCTCATTGAGGCCCTCACACCCTTTTCCATGGTGTTTTCAGGTTCCAGGGGGTGGGGTGGCGGGGCGGGTTGTCGTTGTTTTGCCTCTGGAGGCCATCAGCCACCAGCCTGCACTCAGATCCGGGGAGTTCGGGGGCTTCCCTTCAGGGTGTCCGTGGCATCTTGGCTGCAACTTTAAAGAGATTGGAGTGAAACCCCCAAACCAAACCAAACCAAAAACTCCTTTATGGCAGCCCTGGCATGTGCCACAGCCTGTGTTCAGTACTTTATAGACAAGATCTCACCCTTCCCAGAGCTTGATCTCAAAACTATGGCCACTTTTCCAGCAAGATGGAGCAGCAGGGTCCATCTGCATCTGTCCAATTCCCACCCGGACAGCCCTGCCTCTGCTCTCACCCCCGGCAGTGCCCAGGCTCCAGGGGACAGTTAGAAGCCCTTCGAAGCCCATGCCGATGGCCCCTCCGTCGAGCAGAGAGAGAAGTATTGATCTTGTCTAAGTAATCCCCAGTCCCCCCAGACTGCAGTGCTTCTTCCTCAGGCCTCCAGGCCTGGTGAACCCACAGCATACAAATCCAGGGTGCAGATTAGAGACTTGGGCCGCATAATAAAAATGAAACCACCTGCCTCCGCTCTACTGTACTTTTCTCCCGGTTTTAGAAGCGCGTCCCTGCTCCGTTCCCCATCGCCCCCAGCACTTTCAGGAGTGACTTCATAGCATTCCCATTTTGAAATACTGATGGCTTCTCTTTTCATGGAATGAGTACTCCTGGGACTGTTTTAAATATTCTTCGTAAAGCAAGTGCTTCTCCTCGGAGCAGTGTTGCTGGCAGGGATTACGGTCTCTTTAAACATTTAACACATGAGGTTCACATCTTTGACTCCTGGACCCACACAGAATGTTCTCATTCTGAGACGTTCCCAGTGCCCCTCTCCTTAAGGGTGGGTCTGTCCTTGGCAGAACCCTGAGTAGAGACCCCAAACTCTTGGGCTCATCTCCTTATGGAGCACTCAAGTATATCCAGTGAATGAAAGTTCATTTTTATTCTTTGACCTGCAGCGTGTGTACGACCAAGTGGCAAATGTTTGGTTTGTGCTCCAGAGTCTCTTTGAAGCCCATCAAGATGGGAAGAGGCTTCTAGCACCAAGAGCCGTGCTGCTCTGACAGTCTCCCTGGTTCTGAGCTGGGTTCTCCAAGCTCTTTGTAACTGGCCCAGAAGCTGAGAACTAGGTGGGGCGATAGAAGGTCACATCAGAGCAGCGGGTGGGTTCCTGGAGTGGGGCAGATCGGCTCATCCTTTTTATTAGAACGAAGGGCTTTAATGTCACGGCTGGTTGGCCTGAGGGTGGAACTCCACACAGATGTACCCTCAGGGTGTGCAGCCAGGCCCTGCAGCAGCATCCACTGAAAACCTAAACCCAGGGGTGCCAGTGATCCCAGCCTCATGCTCCTTTACCAGGGCCAGCCGGGAGAGTGATGCGGCCAAGGTCACCCAGCTAATTAGTGATGAATCCTGGACTGAACCCTGTCTCCTGACAGCTCCACATCACCCTTCCCGGCACGCTGCCTTTGGTTATGTTAATGTAGGCCAGAGAGAATGTTCTCTTCGGAGTATGTAGAAGCAGGTATTGGCTGGAGGGAAGCCAGAATCTGGGTCTCTACCAGGCTTCTCTTTTAAATAAGCAACTCCTAAACACTTGGGTACTTAACTTTCCCTATTAATCTTGTGGGACACACTTTTAATAGAAGCCTCAGCTCTGCTGGCTTAGTGGGGGCGGCCGCGGGCCTCACGGGCTGTGTGCTGGCAAACACTTGGCTCTGTGCCCATCAGCCCATCGCAGCAGGAAACGTGGTGTGACCGCCAGAGCCCAGGGCCGGCTCAGCGCCCCCTGGCCACAGCCCTCGCCTTGCTGGTGGGAAGCAGGCAGTGGCCCACAGTGGCCCATTCCTCTGTGGCCCCTAATGCTGCTGACGTCGCAGTCACCTTGGGGAGCTTTGTGACCACACACATCCCGGCCCCCAGCCTGGACTCCCTTTTAGAAGCTGAGGGACGGTGCCCCCGGCACCACCTTACCTCTGTGTGCCTCGCCTCTGCTGCTCGGCCAGTTCTCCACCCTGGCCTGGAGGCCCACGCATAGGCAGGGTGATGCCTACAGCCTGGGCGAGCCCAGGAATCCCTGAGGACAAGCCCTGGGCCACCAAGTAATGCAGTACAGCCGGTCCCTGACTTACAGTCTTTCAACTTAGGATTTTTTGACCTTCGAATGGTGTGAAAGCAACACACATTCAGTAGAAACAGTACTTGGAAGTTTGAATTTATCTCAAGCTAGCGCTGAGCGAGTGGTATGATGCTCTCTCGTGAGGCTGGGCAGCAGCTGTGGCCCTTGGTCAGCCCCGCCTTCATGAGGGTGACCAACCCTTCCGCCGACAACCATTGTGCATGTCACTTTCGGTACAGTATTCAGTACATTACATAAGATACTCTGCATTTTATGTCATCTTGCATAAGATGGTTCTGCCCGGCTGTAGGTGAGTGTAAGTGTTCAGAACACGTGTAAGGTAGGCCAGGTTAAATGCATTTTCAACTTAACGGTGGATTTATCAGGATGTAACCCCGTTGTAAGTCGAGGAAGATCTGGACCACAGACTCTGTCTTTTTAGAAGAGTAAACTGCTGGGGAATGATAGCATATCGAGAGTTTTTGCCCCCTCCCTGTGTCTCGCTGACCCTTTCCGTTTGTCACCACTCCGTCCTTTGTTCTTCCCCAAAGGATAAAGAACAAAGTCTTTGTGGTTGCCATGAAACCCGGGCCCTGTGGGGCTGACCTTCAGCACAAAGTAGCCTTGCCGGCTCTGTCCCCGTTCTCTCTGCCCCGCGGCTGGCCAGAGGCCACCAGTGGGAAAAAGAATTTGGACTTGACATGCCAAAATGTAACGGAGGATTCCCCCTCTCTTTTGCAGCCCCCCTTTATTCTTAAGCAGTGTACTTCGGGTTTCCCTTAATTAACATATGTGCACCCTGATCGAAGGCTGCCGGCTCTTGTTTGCCCCGTCTCCCTCTTCATTCTCCATGGCAGGGAGACTCCACCCAGAGACCCTCTTGAGGGCCCACCTGTGTCAGGCCCCGTTGGGTTGGGCACCTGGGATGTGATAGCGAGCAAGAGGCAGAGGGAGAGCTGTGTGAGTGGCAAGAGCTGGGGCATAAGTGAAGAGACCAGCCCCAAGTCCTGCCTCCCTAAGAGTCCCGGGGGCCATGCCCTTCTGGGGAGGGGGTGGCCTGGGTGTGCGGCCTCTGTCCAGGCCCAGGCTCCTGCTGTGCTGCTCTGGAGCTGCTTGAGTGGGCCGGTCACTTAACCTCCCGTGACCCCTTCCTCTCTTGGAAACGGGCTCATCACAGCGCCCTCCCGCTGCGGTCGTAAGGATTAGGTGAGAGAAAGATCGGAAGACCCACAGTGGGGTGGGTGCTGCCGTTCAAGTGCTTTCCCTGCACTGGCACATCGAATCCTTGTCCAAGGTCATGTGGCTCGTAAGTAACAGACAGCGCTCAGACCCACGCCGTCTGGCTCACAAGCCCCGACTCCTGCCAAGCCTTGTGGTGTAGACCACCTCATGCGGGGCTTCAGCTCCTACCGCAGGCAGCTCTGCTTTGGCTTTGGCCAACATAACTCGTGATCGCCCAAGCACCCTCTCACTCTCGGATTGAAGACGTCAGAAGCTCCTTGCACACAGTATGGTGGAGGAGCTTTGGGAGACTTGTTTTGACTGGCATCTCCTTCACCAGTGTGTTGACCGGCGGCTGTTTCAAGGGCTCTTGAAAGATTCCTTTCTCCCTCAGAGCTTAGTTTCCCCACCAGTTTGGGTGCATGAAGACCTTCTCTGCTGGTTTGAGCTGGGGACAGAATTTCGGTAAACCCTGGTTGGCAGAGGAGGAAGAGGAAGCTGAAAGTGAGACTGATGAAGTCCCTCAGATCTGTGATGGGCCATGGGAATGTCACCCTCCAGCCATGAGCTGGGAGGGGGTGTGTAGCCCAGACTGAGCCAGAGCGTCCGCAGTGTTCCTTGCCTGGAGGTGAAAAGCCCCTGTGTGGCTGTCTATTCACTGCTTTTGTTTTTTTTGTTTTTAAGTAAGCTCTGCCCCCCAGTGTGGGGCTCGAACTCACGACCCCAAGATCAAGAGTTGCACGCTCTACCGACTGAGGCTGCCAGGCGCCCCTGCCCACTGCTTTCTGAGTGGCCTTGTCCCTCTGTGCCTGAACTCTCCCACCCTCGCTGCTTACCTGGTGTCAGTTGCCCTCTGCTCTTCTTTGTGGGGTCCCCTGTCTTGCTGGTCTGTTGTTACCTTGTCTGCTTCGTCTGCTCCTCCCTCCCTTGCTCTAGGTCTACTTTGATCTGTTCTTAGGGTCTTTCCTAACTCACTCACTGGAGGGATGAATGGCCTCCCCTCCCAGGAGCATTAGTGCCCTTCCTCAGCCTCCCCCGCCAGGCAGGGTGGCTCTGATCTGCCAGGGGAGTCTTAGGAGCTGTACTTTATGGTGGGGCCATTACACTGGGGCCCGAGCCTCGGCTGGGCTGGCACAGAGTAGATTTAAATTAGTTAATAGCAAAATGTTTTTGTTGCCCCGGGCCTGTTTTTTTTAACATCTTAGATGCTGAGCAAAAAACAAAACAAAAAAGCAACTTTGTTATTGGAAAGTGTAAAACAAGGAAACAGCAAAGGTAGAATGCTTTGACAGAAGGGAAGATCATTGTAGGTGAATTTTCCCCACACTCTACAGCCATGCCTAAGCCTGGTGCTTTGGAGTTTGGCCACAGGAACCCCGGAACCAGGAGTGGAGGAGTTTGTGAGGAAGGGAGAGAAAATGTAACAAATCTGTCAGCTTTGTTTCCTTCTATTAAGATGTCTGTCATTAGTGATGGAAAAGTGGGGAAATTAAATGATCATATCAGCACGAGAGAAAACTGCCACCATTTGGCAAGTTAAGGGAGTAGTTTATACTGGACCTTGTGAAAAAGTGGCTAAATTTGGCCAGATTGCCAACCTAATAATAGAGAAACTAATTAGCTGCCCTGTCCGGGAGCCCGAGGCCAAAACAGCGCTGTGGTGGATCTGGAGGACATTTTCTGGTTCATTCCGTTGTTCTGCTCTCGAGCGAACAGCTGTCCAGCAGCCACATTGCACATCTCCTGACCTGGGCTTCTCGTCGGGCCTCCGGTGCACCAAGGACTTCACTGGGCTGGGACGTGTGGCAGACGATACCCGGGCCCCTCGGGCCTGTGCCTTTTTCAGAACCTGTGTTGCCGGCCCGGGGTTCCTGTTGGGAGGGGTGTCCCCGGCTTGGGCCTTGCAGCCTCTGGGCTCAAACACCCACTGCCCCTCCCCAGCTGTGTGACCTAGCCACCTGCCCAACCTCTGGAAGTCTCCATCTCCTCTTCTATAAAATGAAAAGGAGAGAACACCCACCTCGGTTAACTTTCAGTTTACTGCTGGCTTTTACATGTTGGTCACATAAAATGCTTCCTGTTAAAAATTCTACAAAGAAAACACGCAGCCAAACAAAGCAGGCCAGCCTGGGCCGTGGCCTCTGGGCGGCCAGTGTGACCGGGGAATCCAGCCCCAGGACAGTGCTCAGGCTGCTGAAGTGGACGGATCTAGGCCCGTCCCAGGGGAGTCCTGGGACTGGTGATGAGCTGTCCACATCTGGGGAAAGGAGCACACCCGCAGCTAGGGGACAGCAGGCCACCGGCAAGCAGCTAGCCTGGCTTCCCCACTATGACAGCACTCATGTGTGGGGCAGGGCCTGTTAGAAGCATTGCAAAATAAATAGCAGGGGCTGGAGAAAGAATTCTCCAGAAACTCTTTCTTTTGTAAACTTCCCATGAAATGGCACTTACACTGGTGGTTTTATTTAGCAGGCGGTCTGGGTGGGCAGGAAGCAGCCTCCAAGCTCAGGGGCTGTGGGGCCCAGGTTGCTTTGCTGTGTTCTTGTAGCCATAATTTCACCCTACCGATCACCACCCACTGTCTTGCCAAGTTATCATTACTACTGTTTAAAAAAAAAAGCGTTGCTCATTTTAGAAAGCTGTCTGTCAGAAATGCTTAAAATAAAAACAGTCTGCACTTGAAAGGATAAGTACCACTTATCTTGAAAGTCACTTGGGTAACAGTTTCTCAGCAATGTTGGATATGCACCTGGAATGTTGGAAAACACCTGTAGCTGTGTTTTCAAGAAAGCCGGTACAGATGTTCCTGGTATGTGGCCTTTAGTAAGTGGGCATTTTTAAGTTTATTTCTTGATTCAACAAATATGTGTTGAGCACCTGCTAAACGCCGGGTGATGTTCTAGGCCTTAGGGACGTAGCATGAACGAGATGGGCCTGATCCCTGTCCCAACAGAGCTAATCATCTTGTGGGTTCACCAGCCACCAGGCAGGCCACAGAAGTCCAGCAGGGAAAGAGTGCTCGTCCAGAGGCGAGAGGAACAGAAGGGAGAGGAGACAGGCAGGGCTGCAGCCTGGCTGGAAGGAAGGTGCTTCACATGCACAGCCATTTATTTAGGGAAAGTGAGGCTCAGGTTCTGTAAGCTAGGGAGCCTGTGTCCTCACTCTCTGGGGGTGTGGCCTCTCTGACCTTGGGTGTGGGCACAGCTAGACTGACTTCTGCATCCTTTGCAACTTACCATGTGGAGCCTGGAGCAGCCCCTCCAGGTTCCTTCCACCTGACTGCTTCACCTCTCCATTGGCGCACATGGTGTGTGGGGACAGCTAGAAACTGGGGAGGTAGACCCATGTTTACTCCTGCTCAAGTTGATCATTTTACCTGGGTTTTTTTTGTTTGTTTCATTTTGTTTTTTAACCACATTTATAATGACAAGAATCTCTAGTAAAGACAGTCAGCTAAACCATGAGTTTGAACACAGCTGTCAAATTAGGTATCATCTATTAATTTGCTAATTGATAGCAGGCATTAGCAATTTGAGGTGTCAAATTTCAGAACTACAAGGGATCTTAGATTACTCCCTTGTTTTTCAGAAGGGACATTGAGACCTAGAGAGATTAAGTAGTTGGGGGCTTAAGGCCAGTGTGCATTCTGTCTGGTCACCGGTTGCCTCTAGTAGGGCCTAAAGCAGCTGTGCCCTCAGCCCCGCTGATGAAGCCTCTGCTTGGAGTTTGGGGACAGTGGATGTGGCCCACCAGGATGCTGAAAATAGGCCACAACTTTGGGAGAGAAGACCACACTTTGAGTGGCAAGGCTTCTCTGAAGGGTAATAGGAACTGTGAGACCCAAGGGAAAGATCATCAGAAATGACCAGATCCTGGGTGACAGAATCATAAAATCTCGTACGACTACAAATTGTGAGATAGAATGAGAATTACAGGAAGCAGGAAGATCAGTTCCCCTGCCAGGGACATTGTTCCAATGTGAAGATGAAGTCGAATGTGGACAGGTAGAAAAGCTTCTATGCATCCATGCAGTGTTATCCTGCGGTGACTTGGCTAAAAAACATCTGTGGTCTGCCGGTCTTTCCCTCTCCGCCAGCCTCGGGCCATGCCCCTCCTCTCAGGTGCTGCCCCTGGCCTGGGTTTCCAGTTGCTGGAACTCACCCCTCCTACCTCCAGGCCTGAATACTTGGCGTCCTCTCTGCCTACAACAGTCCTCTTCCCCTGTCCCTGCTCCCCAACTTTGCTAACTAATTTTCGTACTTGAGATTTTATTTTAGATGCCCTTTCCCCTAAGAGGCATTCAGAAGCAGATTGGTTTATCATAGAAAGGGAATGCATTGGTTGAGTTTTCTCTGTGTTGGTTTGGACTGGCCTCTAACTCCAGTCATTATCCTTGGTTCCAGGTGACGGACCACGCCACCACTGCCCTGCTCCACTATCAGCTGCCCCAGATGCCCGACGTCGTGGTCAGATCCTTCATGGTAAGTGGACTTAAGAGTCAAGTCTCCTTCGGGAACCTTGGCTCCCTCCAAGTGAGCAGGCAGCTCAGAAGGTTGCTGTTCCATCTCTGGACCGCTAGGGCCTCACAGTGGGAGATGGGCCAGTGTAGAACTGATGCTTTCTTTAAACCGGGAAGGGATTTATGAGAAACCGTTTCCCACTTAATTAACTGGTGTTTTCTGTCAGGCTGAACAAATGGTGGTTTCAGGAGTGATCTCCCAACACAGTTTCCCACATTGATTTAGTCAATAGATATTTATTGAGCTCCTAATCTATGCCAAGCCCTGTGCTTGACGCTGAGCAGGTAGCAATGACTAAGACAGATCTTGCAGTGCCCCCCCAAGACATACATTGTCAGAGCTGGAGCTCGGGATGGGGAGTGACCCCAAAACAGCCAGACAGCCATTGCCCTGGTGTGTTGGAGTCCGCTCCTGCCAACTCTTGTTACATGTTGAGAATTTTGCGACCTGGTTGTTCAACCATTGGTAGCTTGAAATTGAACCAGAATATTTGCACCACGGAAATCAGCAAACGCTGCAAGTCAGGACTTGCCGCCCGCCCCTAGGGCTGATTCCTCTGCACGCCTCTGCCCAAGTCTGTCACGTGACCAGCGTTTGGCCTAAGCAGGGCCATTGGCCAGCTCTGCTAGATGCTGCCGGGCAGAACTGGCAGCTGTGTGTTCAACGTCGTGCGGACATGGCTTCATGCTCTCCCCTCGGTAGGCGCCATCTTTCACGGAGGCTAAAACTCCCTTTTCAGTGCATGCTAGGAAGGCTGCCAGTTAGAGACCTACTCAGAAGACCTACCTGTTAGCAAGTCCAAATCAGTGTTGACAGCCAGGCGGAGTAGTGCTTATCCGCTTCGTCCCGTCACGGTTTGCCTCAGCAAGTGAGCTTCTTAGAAAACCTGCAGTTCATTTCTTGGAAGACGCAAACCCGACTTATTGACCCACTTCACCACGCTGGGGAGGGCGAGCTAGCAAACCCGGGCACTCGGCAGAGCCGCGCGTGAGGGTCTGTCTCCTGTGTCGAGAGGACGAGTCAGCTGACAGTCTTCGGCAAGCTCTTCCTTTTTGCACAGATACAGAGTCTTGCTTTTTAACCTAACATGTTGTCATGCCCAGTTTCCCTTTGGTAACTGACTCTGGGATTTGGGGAGGATCTGAATTTGATCAGCACTGGAGGATAAATAGTTTAGCTGAATGATCCATCGACCTCCTCGAGTTTATTGCCAAAGCCTCAAACACCTGGCCTTTGGAAGGGGGACAGTATCGATGGGCCACAATCTGCCACCACGAAGGCAGCTGTGATGTGATAGAAGGATTTGTATCAATAAACTCGACCTACTCTTCAAGGAACAATTTTCTCTTATCGACGTAATGCAGGAGGACATTAAATGATGAGATTCAGTGCCCCTGTCACAGTGAGAACTTGCTTAACTTGCTTGCCTATTGTTGTGGGGTTTGAGTTGGTTTTTTGTTGGTTTTTTTTTTTTTTTTTTTTTTTGGTAGCGAATCTCCTTGAGTTTGAGAATTGAGTTATGGGAGTCTCATCCTTATGTATGATGCCCGAGAGAACTCTGCACTCTGAACCACTCAAGTGTGTAGTTGCTGCTTATTATGTTATTTGGTGGCACCAGGTTGTCCCCGCCCTCCCCCAGGTGCGCGTTGGGCCACATTTTGACAGTGAATGATGACCTCTGAAATCAAATTAGAAAGAAGGCGTGTTGACCTCAGTGGAGAGTTTGAACATTGTCATCGATGCAAAGTCTTCCTCCACACGTGTCCGTGCCCGCTCCTCGGTAGCGAACAAGGCGAGAATCACTGTGCATCTTCAGGAGACACGGGACACAGGAGTGAAACTTGGTTCTGTGTGGCCCTGAGCCCCAGGCTGTGCACTGTGCATGGCCACTCCTTCGGGAGCACTTCCTGCCCCTGAGAACCAGAATTCTATCCAAAACTCCCTCAGTTTGGGGGGGCGGGGGGGGGGCGGTGCTGGGGGAGCACCAGAAGTGAAAATCAGCAGCGTTGTGACCTTGTGGATTCTGCATGCAGCACTCTGGTGAAATCACAGGCCATCTTTTGGGTCACGGCCAACTTGAGTTCTCTGGCCTCGAGATCATTAGGCTTGACAGGAAGGATGACATTGGAAGCACCCAGATCCCATTTCTTTTATTTCTCTCCTCACTTCTCTTTTTAGACCTGGTTAAGAAGTTACATAAAGCTGTTCCAGGCCCCGTGCCAGCGCTGTGGGAAGTTTCTACAAGATGGCCTTCCCCCGACGTGGAGGGATTTCCGAACCCTCGAAGCCTTCCACGACACCTGCCGTCAGTGACCCAGCCCCAGCCCGGCCTGCAGGCCCCATCTAGCACCTTCCCAGACAAGCCCTCAGTCGGATGGCTCAGACCTATCCTCCCCGCCAGACACAATACCGCCACTCGGCCCGTTCCTAAAGCATATCATACGTTAAGGCTGAGCCTCTTGCAGAGCAGATTCCATCTTGTGTTGATGGGACTAATTCTACACTGTAACTGGTTTATGGAAGGCAGAGAAGACCTTTTTAGAACTCAGAAAGTTAAGCAGCATGTTCTTCATTGTATGTTAGCAACGCTGGTGAATTGATCCTCCTGGGTCTGTGTTCTAAGTCATTTTCACGAGCCATTATCGTTTGAATGAGCCCATGTTCATATATATTGTCACGCTGGGTGTTTTGTTTCGTTTTGTAACTTATATATTTTTTTTTTATATAAGCAGTAAACCTTTTGTACCCCGGACAAGGCTTTGTCTCCTGTTTTTTAAAGCACCTTCTACGTTCAGTTGAGTGAACATGTGAGCAGGTCTGGGCCTTTTGAAGAAAAAAACCACTTAGTAATGTCTGCGTTTAAAACATTGTTCTTTCTGGGGACACATTTCCTTGCTTCTTGCTTTTAGGAGAGAGGACAGTGTTGGCAAATACTCCATTTCAAAGACGTTTTTGCAGTTTGAAAAGTGGATTGTTCTTTTTGAGGAAAAAAGCACACAGATGTTGCTTTCTGCTAAAGCAGTAACACACATACGTACCAAAGGGAAAGGAATCTGCCTGTGTTACCAGCTAGAACACATGTAAGCAGGCATGAGAGGGACACCTGGCTTGTTTGTCCCATGTTTTGTCCTAAATATCACTGTGAACAGATGCTAGTCCAGTCTGCTGAGTTCATGCAGAGCCTTGACCCCAACACTGAAAGCCATAACCTGTTTATGTGAAGAAGCATTGACCTGGTGAAGGTCTTGAAGGAAGGGGGAGTTTCCTAGAGCTTTCCCAGCCCAGCCCACACTTCAGATACTCTCTTTGCAATGAAGATGCCAGAGAGACTCTGCCTTCTTGAGATGTCCAAAAGAATGGGTGGTTCCTACCTGCATTCTGGTATGGCTTGGGCCCTCCCCACCTACCTCCACCAGGCTTAAAGGATGGGACCGTGCCTCTTGAGGTGTGGTCCAGCAGCAGGAGCATCATGGGGGCTGATTAAAAACCAACCAACGAAGATGCCCTCGAAGTGGGGTCCAGCCCCCCGGGGACTCTGCTGTGGGCCCCAGTGTGAGAACCCCTGTTCCAGGAGATGGGCATGCTTCCGGTGCCCGGTCTGGGGAGGTGTGATGAGAAGCAGCGAGAATGTTTCCGTACAGCCAGTGATTCCAGACTAAATACCACGGTCGTCACATTCAAGCTATTATCACTCATGAGAGGCACCATTATTTCATGAACCACTAAGAAAGAAAAACATGCTGCCCATTAAACCACGGCACAGACCTTCATGAGAATCCTGTGTAACACGGGAGTCGGTCACACCAGCCTTTCATTGCTCTGAAACGTCTTTCATCTATTCCAAGGAGGCTGGCAACTTCTCCTGCCGGAGTCTCCTTGTCAAGCAGGGGACAGACGGTCCCTGGGAACAGACCGGAACATGGCTTCACTGGCTTGAGTGTCTCTTCCCTTCTTTGGTCTCGTGAGACACTTGTTTGTTGCTTTGTTGAGAACATCCAGAATTGAGGATGTAGGGTCTGTAGCAACATCTTGTCCCCTTGCTGCCCATCTTTTCTAAGACATTTAAATGGTACATAGACTGACCCCCGCGGGACTCCAGGGTGCATTGTCGTGTGCAGTGAGGACAGTATGACCAGCTATGACCAGGTTGGAGCATGTGGAAATGACAAGTATGTCGTGACTGCCAGCTGGCTGACAGCACCTGTCAGAGGTGTTGAAATGGGGGGTGGGGGGTGGGCCACTGATGAAATTATGGTAACGGTAGATCACCTGGGGAGAAGGCTATGTGGATTTTTAATTGTTTGAATCCTCCTGATTGCACCAGATCTGAGAAGGTCCCCACTGGTACTGGGGGTCTGACTCCTGCCAACCTCCCAACCTCCGTGTTCAGGAGAGAGTGAGCCGGCCTTGAGTTCAGAGCCTTGGGCAGGCGGGAGTTTCTACTTAATGACATTGTTTTCTCTGTGTCATGTTTAGTGATACTTTCCATTCGTGACAAATGATGATTGTTTCCCATTTACAGGAAGCTATAAAGTTTCCATTCTAAACAAATGTATTTCGGCAGAAAAGTGGGACCATTAGAGAAAAATATTAAATTAATACTACCACAGGTGGAGTATGGCTATAGCAGTTGCTGGGGGGTGGGCCCGTGGCTGGGGACACACATGGCCAGGGTCTGAATTCTGGGCCCCTGCTCCCAGTGGTGGGGGCCCAGACACGTCACCGTTCCTTGGTATCACCCTGTTTGAGCTTCTGTAAGATGAAGGCTGACAGTGACCATGAGAGAGGCAAGCTGGGAGGGTGAGGTTTTATAGATGAAACAAGATTGGCCATGAGTTGATCATTCACTGCGGCTGGGCATTGTGTATGTAGGTGATGCTTGTTGTTTTGTTCTCTATGTTTTATATACTTTTTTCCTTTCTTTTCTTTTTAAGATTTTATTTATTTATTTGACAGAGACACAGCGAGAGAAGGAACACAAGCAGGGGGAGTGGGAGAGGGAGAAGCAGACTCCCTGCCGAGCAGGGAGCCCGATGCGGGACTCGATCCCAGGACCCTGGGACCATGACCTGAGCCGAAGGCAGACACTTAACTGACTGAGCCACTCAGGTGCCCCTGTATACTTTTTTCTATATTTTATATACTTTTTAAAAATCTTTCCCTAATTAAAAGCAGGAGGAAAAATACAAGGGTTGGGCCAGTCAACCATTAAGGCCTTCCCGACTCTAACACTCGTGTTCTTCAGTCTTGAGAGGGAAAAGCTGAAAGGAAATGTACTGAGGTCTGGAAAGGTGAGCGTGGCTGGAAGGACGAATGCTTGGTGCTTCAAGAGACGGACATGAGGGACGCCTGGGTGGCTCAGTCAGTTAAGCGTCTGCCTTTGGCTCAGGTCATGATCCCAGGGTCCTGGGATCGAGCCCCGCATCGGGCTCCTTGCTCAGCGGGGAGCCTGCTTCTCCCTCTGCCTGCCTCTCCCCCTGCTTGTGCTCTCTCTCTCTCTCTGACAAATAAATAAATAAAATCTTTAAGAAAGAGAGAGAGAGACAAGAGGGAGACTGGCTTTTTGTCAACCATTAAAATCCAGAGAACGTGTTGACCCAAAGTCAGCAAAAGGCCAGTGGGTCAGGACCAGTGTCAGGGTGGCAAATCGTGAGGGGAGCTGGAAGGCCTGCCGCCACCACTGGGAGCGAGGCGTCAGGTCCCCGAACTGTCCTTTGGTGCCTCTCACGGAAAGGAGCGTGGCCATCACTGGGTATGCCACCCAGATACGACTTAGGCTGTCCACCATGACCCGTAGACCAGACCTACGAGGTATAGTACATGACTTAATCGTTGCCCGACAGCTCAGCGCCTGCTCTGTGCCAGGTGCTCTGTCCCAAGTGGGTACGGGTCATTTCCCCTTGTCATATAGACCAGGAGAGGGTCTCACACAGCAGTACGCCCGAGGGCTGGATATGTGACTGACCACGTCATCGGTCCCTGTGGCTGCTGAGCGGCAGAGCCTCCTCCACAGAGGCAAAGGGACCAATCCCCGCTCTGCTGGGGTGTGTCAGCTGATAGGTGCTCTTGGCCCGGGCTCAGACACCTCTGTCCGGCAGGTGCTTACCTGCCGTGATCAGCAGTGACGCATTTACCTGTACTTTCCGCTGGCCCGGCTACCACTGATGAGCGGGCCAGCCGTGAGGAACAGACAGAGTGGAATGAGGACATCTATGCAGAGTTGTCCAGATTTTTTTCCTGGACTAAATTGGGAATTGGCCTTTTGGTATCGAGTGATATTTTTCTACTTCACACCACTGACGGGGAGCCGCAGGCACGAAACGATGAACTTTCAGTGTTAATGTGCAAACTTTCCATTGCATTCAGACTGTCAGAGTGAGGGCCTGATGCTAAATCAAGAGCCTCGGAAGGTCACCCTAGTTGGGAGGGGAAGGGACATCAGCCTCACCACCAGGATTCTCACGAGATCCGGAACCGCGGCCAACTTGACGGGAGGCGTCGTCAGGCCATCAGGTCTGTGGACGAGAGGACAGAGCAGGACGACTCACCTTGCTTGTCAGCGCCTCCCAGCTTCTGGATCTCTGCTGGCGTGATCTCTATTGAGGATGATCTCGGTGAACTTTAATTGTCCTGCATTTGACAGGAAAGGGTGGGCCAATTCCATTGCACCTGCTCAGAGCTTGTTCAAGCCTGCACGATAATGCGCCTGGAAGATGAGCCAGAGCAGAGTGCTGTGGACCAGCCTGCCTGCCGTCAGTCCTTCCAGTCCGTCTGCGTCTGCTCGGGGAATAATTAGGCTTCACTTTCTAGGGCAGGCGGGTTTCTTTCCCCATCTCTGCCATCCTTCCCCCACTCTCATCCCCACCCCAGCTCCTTCAGCTAGTGGAAAGGAACCTCAGAAATCACTTTCAAGTTGAATTTTAAATTGCAGGTTGGCTGCTCCCTGTCATTAGTGCTTGAAGAGATAAACCTTAAAGTTCACAAGCACATCCAGGTAAAGCACTGTCTCGACAGCTTTATGATGATTAGTTACTCAAGAACAGCTCCAGCCTGTCTCTGTGCTAATTGAGTTTGAAATTTCCACTGGGGATTGGCTTTCCTCTGGGACCATATGATCTCTGGTTTGATGCGAGCTGAACAGGCAGGTCCTGCCAGCAGGGGGCTTCATCGACATCATGCTTGCCCAAGCCTGACAGAGGCAAAACAGTCACGTGTCCCTGGGAAGCGGGGGGGGGGGGGGAAGAAAGAGGGGGGCAATGAGAGAGGCCAGGAGGACAGTGGCCATGAGCTTGGGAGCCGGCCTGGGACGCCACCGAGCCTTGTCAGCCCCTGCGCCGTGGGGCGGCTTGTTACTTAACCGTGCTGCTCCATTTCTCCAATTCCTAGCTGTCTTCTCTCTCATCAGCTTGCTTTCTTAATTACTAGAGGAGTACGTGTGTTCCGTTTATAGAAAATTAGATAATGTGGATGAGCAAAGGAGAAAATAACCATAATTCCCACTAGTAAGAGATAAGTGCCAGAGCAGTGCACTTCACCATCTATCTTCCCAGACCCTCCTATGGATAGGTTTGTGCGTGTCCATTTTTTGCCAAAAATATGAGCGTACTGTGTACTGTTTTGAAACCTGCTTTTTCCCATTTAGCAAAGGCTAAGTTGCTGTAGCACAGAGGCCCCAAAATACAGTGGCGTAAAGAACGCAGACACTTACTTCTGTATCAGTGCAGAGCTCCAGAGGGCCTGGTTCAGACCCCAGGGCTGCTCTGCTCCACGCAGAGATCTCGAGGCTCCTGTTCCTGCTACACTCACTCCACCCCCGACCGAGGACATGGTCTGCGTGGGGGAAGCTGGGCCACAGGCCCCTTCCAAGTTTACTAAAAGGAAAGCACAGACAGGAACGTGTGCCCAGGGTTTTAAGAGCCAGACCCAGCACCGGCACGCGTCCGTTCCACTTGAACTTCATCAGCAAGAACTTAGTCACGTGGCCGACCTTGCTGCCAGGACGTCTAGGACATGCATACTTTTAAGTGTGGGGCGGCTGAGGGTCCAGCAGAAACTCTCTGACACAGAAGAGAGCCTGTTCTGATGGACGGCCTGCAGCCTCTGCAAGCTGTCCCGAACCTCCCCGCACCTTGGGAGTGGGGCAGCGGTGACCCTGTCCTCTCGGCTTTGTTTCTGTGCTTTGTCCTTTGTGTTACGATCTCCTTCCACTGGCGACCATAGTGTGGACAATGAATCTCCTATTGGGCTTCTTAAGCTTTTTGTTTTTATGCTGCAATAATCGTACATTCCCAGGAGGTTGCAAAGACCTGTATAGGGAGGTCCTGCCCTTCGCCAGCCGCCTCCCCGCCACAGTCAAGATTGCTAACTGTACCCTCCCCACAAGACCCCCTCGTTCTACGCCCTTCCACCCACATACACCTCCTCCCCCCATCCCCATCCTCTGGCAGCCTCCGATCTGTTCTCCATCTCTGCAGCTTTTCCACTAGCATTATATACCTGGAATCATGTGCTGTGTATGCTCTTGAGGTTGGCTTTTCTCACTTGGCACAGTTTCCTTGAGGTTCATCCAAGTCGTTGGGTGTGTCAGCAAACCATTCCTCTTAGTTGCTGAATAGTATTCTGTGCTGTGCATCGCCACCCTTGAGCCGTTGATCCACGGGAGGACGTTTGGTAGTTTCCAGCTCATAGCTCTTAGGAATGAAGCTGCCGTGAGAACCTACATGCACGATCCTGCGTGAAAGACGGTTTCTGTTGCTGTGGGTGCCCAGGAGGACAGTTGCTGGGCTGTATAGGAAGTCCGTTCTTAGTTTTAAAGGAACTGCTGAGCTGTTTTCCGGAGCGGCTGCGCCCCTTTCCTTTCACCCAGTTTCTCCACATCTTCACCAGCATTTGGTGTTGCCACTGCTGCTTATTTGAGCCATTTGAAAGGTGTGAGGCGCTATCTCAGGTGGCTCGTATCTGCGTTTCCCCAACAGCTAATGCTATTGAAGATCTTACTGTGTGCTCAGGTAAAAGGTTTGCGCGGGT
This sequence comes from Neomonachus schauinslandi, assembly GCF_002201575.2. Classification (NCBI taxonomy): domain Eukaryota; kingdom Metazoa; phylum Chordata; class Mammalia; order Carnivora; family Phocidae; genus Neomonachus; species Neomonachus schauinslandi. The sequence continues at coordinate 89,072,956 of NC_058415.1, read as the reverse complement.
CTTTGCCCACTGTCCATTTGGATGTTCTTTTCATGTTGAGTGTTGAGAGTTCCTCACACACTCTTTGTCCGTCATGTGATGTGCCCGTGTGGTCTCCCGGTCTGTAGCTTGCCTTTTCATCCTCTTAATGGGGTCTTTCACAGAATATATTCAGTTCTTATGAGGTCCCGTTTATCAGTTCTTTCATTCATGGATCATGCCTTCTGTGTCGAGTCTAACCTGGTGGGTTTCAGGTGACCAGGGAATGTTAGGAATGTTGCCACCGCCTCCCCCTCCTCCCTCCCTCCTCTCCTTCCTCCTGCCTCCTCCTCCTTCTTCTCTCTCTCTCTTGCCCCATCTTAATTTGTAGCTCAGTCTATATCTCCATCTCCATCTCTTGGCAGGGGTCTTAGCTGCCTTCTGCCTATGCACTGGATGGATAGTCAAGATTGTCCAAGGCCTGGAGACCCGCCCTCGCTCACCCAGCAGGTGAACGACAGTGTGAGGACCAGAGCCAGACTCCCCTCTGTCTATATGTTTTCCCCTTCCCCAAAACTTCGTGGGATAGCATTTGACCTACAGCGTCAAGATGAAATAGATCCTGCTAGGGATCACTGGGGGACATCTGCCTGTGGTCAGATAGGCAGCTGCCTGCCAAGTCCTGATACTTAAGCAAGCACGTGTGATGTCGCTGGAGGGAAGACAGGAGGGCTTCCTGGGGAAGATCCCCCCCACCCCCGCCTCACACACGCACACAGTTCCTGGCCTCATGGACTGTCAGGCCACCCGGAAACCCCATGCTGACGGCTGTGCCTTGGGAAGGGGAAAGGGGAGCGTGGGAGTATGTTGGATGTGGGAGCTGTTTGCACCGGCAGACCACCCCCCACCCCTCTGCCCTCGGCACGTGGCCCTCCAGGCAGCACTCAGCCTGCTCAAGGACTCCAGGGAAGGGTGGAGTGCCAGCCCACAGGCTGCTGGGAGCCCACACTCAAGACGGGCCGTCCTCACCCGTCACCCGAGCCTCAAGCTTACTGTCACCTTCCTTTGTGCGGACAGCATCCTAAAACATGGAAGGGGCAGGGGGCCTTGGGCCAGGAGTGGAAGGATCCTCCAGTATAGAATCCTTTCACTTCAGAGAGCAGCAGCATGTCGTGTCCCCACCCCCACCTCCAGCCACTGGCTTGTTCTCAGCCCATTCTTCCTCCAGAAAGCCACATGGTGCTTGCCACGCGCACTCTCTCTCCTTTCCCAGTTACTAAGCGTATGCCCATCCAAACCATCTCCTGCTCCGAAGCACCCAACAAAACTGCATTTCCCAGGTCCCTTGCATCTAAGTGGGGCTCTGGAATGTGAGCAGCAGTTTTGTGTCACTTTCAGAGCCGAAAGAGGGCCCGCGTTTCCTATGCTCTCTCTTCCTTTTCTGAGGCGGTATTGGAAGCTGCACACAGCAGTGGGACATGATGGAAAGATCCTGAATCCCCGTGTCCCTACCTGGAGAAGAGCTGCTCAGGTGAGCCTCCCCGCCAGGAGCTTCTGCAGTGGATTTAGTGTGAGAGAAGTTAACTTTCAAACCTTTCATTGTGTTTAAGTCACTGAGATTTAAGGTGGTGGTTGTTTTTTTTAGTAACTGCTAGTTTTATTTCCCCCAAACACCATCTAAATACACTGGAAACAGGCTGTAGATAGTAAGTATTGGATCAATGGCAGAGGTTACTGTTTCTACTGCTACTGTATTTATTAGCTTGAGTCCAAATCCTCTCCACTTGGCAAAGAAGAGGACCACCTAAAATGTCACCTCAGTCTTGCGGTCTCGCTCCGCTGGGAAGAGCCACCCTATCAGACAGGCCCTGACCGTTCGCTGTGGAAGTGTGCACGTCCCCGTCCCTTCCTGTCCCCTCCCTCAGTTCATCAGAGCACCCCTGGCCTTGGACGTGAGCTGTGTATCTTGTCATTCGCACCCCCCCCCACGAGAGTGTCAGGGGGGCGAGGACTGGGTCTGTCTCGGGCACTGCTCTGTCCCCTGGCATAGTGTGGGCACTCGGTAATCTCTGCCAGACACTGAGGAGAGGAAGAAAGCCAGGCCCAGGAGTCTGCTCTGCTCCTAAACAAGTGACCCTGGGCCAGTCACTTGATCCCTCCGAGTCTGGATTCTTCCTCTGGGAATTGGGCCAGTGAGTTTGGCCTTGCAGGTACAGAAGTCTTGCGAGTGACTGCACCAGATGGGTATTGTGCGCCTACTGAGTGTACCTACTGGGTACAAGGGATAGTTTACATGTCAGATGGTGCAGGCGGCCTTGTCAGTGAATCCCTTGCAGGCATGAGCGCGGATGCTGTGGTGAAGTCGTCCATGCGGGGCCTGTTCCGTCTCCTGCCATGCCTTTGTGACTCCCGCCCGTCTCTCCTTACCATTAAAGAAAAGCCTCAGAGAAGAATCCAGAAGTAGGACGGCAGTGCCAGGGGATAGCCTCCCCCCTGCAGACACGGCAGAGCAGCCTCGGCTGGGCATGGAGACCATCTCTTAAGCACAAGAGATTTAAGACACATTTAGAAAGTGCAAGTGTTCGGAAGAGAATATCTGAATCCCAGGCCACCGCCCCGCTTCCCAATCCTATCTGCATTTCTGTGACTGTGCCATCCCTCCCTGCCTTGATTAGAACGGGGTCCCTTTTTTTGCCATGGCCTTTTGATATTTGACTTTGCACTCAATGCCCCTAAAGCTAATAGGCGCTGGCCTTTCATTTCCAAAGGGTAGTTGGTCAAATTAATGATCGCCAAAAGGCCATAGTTAATTTGCTGTCCTTCCTGTTTCTTTCCATTAGTTTGCAAACCACCAAAGTTTAAGAAAACTCCTGAGCATAAAAGAGTAGGGATCTAATTAGGAAGCAGGCAGGTAGTTTTAAACTTTTTCAAAAACTTAGGGGCTATAGCCAAGGGAGGGCTGGGAAACCGTACCAGCAAGAGAAAACCAGTTCACTGCGTGGCCAAGTCCTAGCCATGGGTCTGACGCACAGAGGCCTGGACGACCTTCAAGCGGGTGAGCGTGCAACGCCGTGTAACTTGTCCTTGGCGAGGGATCACAGCCTGGACCATCTGCCCAGGCTCCAGGGCGCCTTGCTCAGTCTACAGGGGAAAAGGGCTGAAGGCCCTGGGGAACAAGAGCAGTCCTCCAGGCTGCCTCCTTCCTCAGAATATTAATACTGACGACCTGAAGCAAGTGGGGTGAGGTTAAAGTAGTTTGCACTTGTCCGAAGTGAACCGCACCTCACTGCATAAAGGCTGTGGGTCCTCACGAGCCTCAGCCTGATGACAACTCTGTGCCCCGAGGCCGCCAGGCGCACGTCAGCGATGCCGTCCTACCACGAGCCATGGTTGTGACTGGCACCTGCCCCCTGGGAGCACATGATTTACAAGAATCCAGACCCCATGGTGGTGTTACCCCGTCTTGGGATTAAATAAAACCTCGCCTTGCCTTTGGGAAACTCCCCCTGCCCCCTCATCAATCCACGTGCTTCCATTAGATTGGCTCCATCACTCACCCCTTTCCACCCCTCACTCCAGAGGAAGGAAATCCCAGTCTCAGTCCCAGACCCCCCTCCACACACATGCGCGTGTGCGCAAAAACACACACACTTGCCGTGATTGGTTCAGGGATAGCATGCTATCTACCCAAGCCACAGACACACTATTATGTCTTCCTGGGGAGCTAAGAGGAAAGTGGCCACTAATTTCCACTGAGCTTGAGCGGAGGGAATTGAGATAAGAGTTGGAGCAGCCTCCCTCTGCGGGAACCTAACTCACCCCTGCATGGCTCCAGCCAGGGTGGAGAAGGGGAACATGCCTTTTCTTGCAACGTCTGTTGTCAGTGCTTAACATCACACCAGTGAGCAGAGAAAAAAACATTTAAAGGGCCCCAATCCATCTTCTGGATCAGGTAGCGACGGATGAATTTGGAACCGAAAGGCCATCAGTTGGCCTCTGGAGGAAGGAGGCACTGTGTTGGATACCTCTGAGGTATTACCAAGGATCGTCCATTCCTATCCTGGATTCGATGGCTGGGAATGAGAAACAGTTTGATTTTCAAACCCGGCAAGTTATGGCTCTTTTACATTTCCTTTCAATTTACTTAACAACTGAAAAGCTTCCTTTTTAACCCGTCCTTCCCTCGTGCATTTTACTGTCAGCAGCCAGAAGAAACGAAGCGGCTTCTTCAGCCCTGTGCCTGTGAGTCTCCTTCAGAGGATATTTGAGTCCCCTGGGCAGATTTCCAGGTTTGTGTGTTATCCCAGGCCCAGCACTTGAGCTTCCCAGCACCACATACACAGCAGGGCTCCCCTTTCTCCTCCTGCCAGTGGCCTTCCCCTCGCTCCTCTCTGAGTCCCTCCGGGGGCTCCCTCGAGCCCCCTCTGGCTTCTGCCACACGGCCCCCAGCCCGCTATCTCCCAGAGCAGGCCACTTTGGGGCACCACGATCTCAATTGTCACTTACTGCCACCCAACAACCCCCCCAATTTAGTGGTACATCCCCCCTTTTTGAGTGTGGGCTGAACTTAGTGACCTGCTGCTAATGAAGACATGGAAAGGTGGAGAAACCCGGCAGGTGCCACCCTAACCATCAGCAAGGTCACCAGAACCAGCTGTGGTGTAGCTGGGCTCTGACAGGATGGAAATGGCACTCCACCTCTATGGGGTTCTTCCCCAAAATCTGTACCCCCATCTGATCCTGGGGAAACACTCAACAGACCCAAATTGAAGGGCATTCTACAAAATACTTGACCTCTACTCTTCAGAAAGTGTCAAGGTCGTGAAAAACAAGGGAGGACAGAGAAGCTGTCCCAGATGGAAGGAGACCAAGGACACAAGGCCGTATCCTGGATGGGGTCCTGGATGGGGTCCTGGAGCAGAAAACCAACGTTGGCAGGAAAAGAGGAGAAATCCTAATAACATCTGAGGGTTAACAGCAGTACATCAACGTTAATTTCGTACTTTTGATAAACGTGGTCATTGCAAGACATTAATATCGGGGAGCTGGGTGGAGGGTACATGGGAACTCCGTCTACTGTCTTTGCAACTCTTCTGTAAATCTAAAACTATTTCTAAATAAGGTGTGGGGTCGCCTGGGTGGCTCAGTCAGTTAGGCATCCGGCTCTTGGTTTCGGCTCAGGTCATGATTTCATGGTGGTAGCTCCATGCTCAGCACAGAGTCGGCAAGTCCTTTTAAAAATAAATCAATAAAAAGGTGTGTGTGTGTGAATTTAGTGGCTCAAAATCACAACCACCACATCACTCACTGATTTCCAGTGGGGGCAGGCTCAGCTGGGAAGACTCCACCACATGGAGCTGGGTCCTGAGTATTAGCATCCCAAGAAAACCAGGTAGACACCGTATCATCTTCTACACCCTAGCCTCAGAAATTATGTAGCATCACTGTTAGTCATCCAGTCACTAACAGCCCAGAGTCAAGGGAGGGGACCCAGACCCCCACTCTGATTAAGAGGGGTGTCAAGAATGTGTGACCTTGTTTGAAAACCGGGACAGGGGCCCACCCTTCTCTTTTCATCCTCATGCTGTGGGATATGGAACTCCCATCTTGGAACATGAAGTGGTCTTGGGAATAGAAGCCACACATGCAGAACAAGATAGAACAGACTCGGTGTCTGATGGCCCCACAGAGCTCCATGCTGGCCCTGTCTGCCCACCTCCAGGCTCAGATGAACGAGAGGAGGAAAGTCTGTTGTGTAAGTCGCTGCTCCCTTGTCTCTGTCCCTCCCGGCCCAACCCCCTCCTGACTAACACACCCTTCTTCCTGGCATTCTTGGCCCTTACCACACTGGACATGTATTTATTCCTGTGAGTATTTGATCAGAGTCTAACTCTGTTACCTACCCCAGGAGGTTCTAAGCACATAGTAGGTGTATGTTACGAACCTAAGCGCTTTTTTAATGGCTTGCTTCATGGTTAACTGGCGGTTAAGAGGAGTAATAGAAAATCCTTCCCACGCTGTGGAGCCCAGGGTCCACTGAGGACTGAGGACCTCGCAGAGTCTTACGTGCAGTGAGACTGAAATACTAGGGTGCTGAGGGCGCACTGGACTGCAGATTACTTGGATCAGTCAGGGTAGGTTTTGGTTTTCTGTCTAGATAAAGGTTAGCATTTTTACACTGTGTAGCGTGAATAGCACCATGACTGAAATGTCACAATTTACATGACTCGTTCCATGTCCTTTTAACACTCTGTCATGTTACATTTTGCCCCTTCCAGGGTGGTTCACACTCCGTGATTGTCAGCCTCCCCAGCGCTGCACTCAGGGTAGTGTGTTCTGACCTGAGCCCTCGCTTTGATTCGAGCTGACTGTATTCTGACTTCAGGACATGCCAGAGTCCCCTGTCTGCCTTCCCCATAGCCGCACTTCCATTCTTCCTTCTAACCGAGCTCCCCATTTGAACCTGAGACAAAGACTTCCTGTCCCAGCTCCTTTACAATTAGGAGTGGCCATTGAGATGTGACTCTAGTTATGTACAACTGCTGGGAAGTATTCCTGAGGAGGTGGTGAGAGAAGGGAGCTCATTTCTGCCCCTTCTTCCTTCCTGCCGGCTGAAGTGTGGGCATGATGGCTGGCACGCACGCAGCCATCATGGACCATGAGGTAGAAGCCACATGCTGAGGATGGCAGAGCAGCAAGATGGCTGTCTGGCAACTCTGACGTCCATCCCTGGTCGTCTTTTGGGTGAGAGACAAGTAGGCTACCTTGATGAAGCCACCATTGTTCTGGCTCTTGTGTCACAGCTGAATTTGATCCCAATTGATATAAGGATATCTGATGGAAGTTGGCTTTTTTAAACAGTCCTCTGTATGAGCTTGTTTTCCTGTGTCTCTTTTTTACCTTCCTGAGGAGCTAATTGAGAGTTCCAGTTGATTGCCATTGTTTTGTTCTTGTATGTGGTGTTTGTTGTATGCCCGTGTTGAGAGCTCTCCTCCTCTGGTGTGTTGTTGGCTGCCGTCCCCAAGATCATTAACGCCCTGATTCCATCAGCCTCTTTTGAGACCTGCACAATTCCAGTGTCTGCTGGTATTTAACTCTACTAAAGGTTATTGAATCCATCTTTAGTCAAAAAAGCGATTTGATGAGCATGTTTCTGCCTCATGAAGAGAAAGTGGCTGCACGCGTGTGCTCTGAGCTGCAGTCAGCCCCGTAGCTGCCCATCTCTTCCTCGCCGATTTAATTTCTCGACTAGCGTTGGGCAAATAGAGCAAGCTGGCTTTTTCATGTGCTCCTCCCAGGCCCCCCCGCCCCCCGGCCCCTCATGCATTTTTCATCTCGGCTCCCCACTCCCTCTGCCCTGCGAACAGTATTGATCGGCTGATTAAGCCATCAAGGCACAGCAAACACCAGGGCCCCACTCCTTCCTCCCCTGCCCTGTGTACCTCTCTCACACGTTACAACAGGCAGATGCTTCTGCAGCCCACCCACTCATGACCTCTGCATCCCCCGCCCTTATTTTGTGGTGTTGGGATAATCAGCAGATGAACTTACCAGAAACCAGGTCCTCGGCACCTGTCATGTAAATAGAATATTTTGAGGCTTTATTTTTAAACCAAGCCTCTGAAGATCCCCTTGTGAGGTCCTCTTTAAAACAAAATTCAGTATTATCTATTGCTGTGTAACAAATTGCCCCAAAATTTAGTGGCTGAAGAAACAAACCTGGAATATATCAGAATATGTCACATTTTCTGTGGGTCAGGGATTCAGGAGCATCTTTGCTAAGTGGTTCTGCCTCCGAGTCCCTGGAAGTTTCCATCAAAATGGCAGATGCAGTCACTGGAAGGCTTGACTGGGGCTGGGAGATACGTCTCCACCCTCACCCACGCGGCTGTCAGCAGGAGGCCCCAGTTCCTCCCCAGTGGGCACCTCCACTGAGCTTCTAGAATGTCCTGCTGGCATGGCAGCGGGCCTCCCCTGGAGCGAGGGATCCGAGAGAACAAGCAGGACCCCACGGTGACCTGGTGTCACCTAGTGTGCCTGACACCCGCCAGTCACCTCCACCTTCAAACACACAGCTCCGGGCGTCTGCCTGACCCTCCTGGGCTCCCCCTCTCCCGGCCTGGTTGCTCCTTCCCTGCCTTGAGCCGCGGGTGCATCCTGCCCTCTGCCTTCCCCAGCCCGCGGCAGTGCCTGGTAGCACAGTCCGGTGTTCCCCAGATACTGAAGGGCAGGGACCGTCATCCGTGCATCCCCCACACCTCCTCTGGGGCTGGCCTCTGGTGGGTCCATACTGACTGAAGGAGGCCTTCCTCTGGCCTCCGTGGGCACCCTGTAAAATCTACATGTGTATTCATCTGCTCCTAGTAGAGCAGGAGACGGAAACTGGTGCTGGTGTGGAGGGATCTGGACACCAGGACGAGGAGCTTATTCCTGAGTGTGCTCCCCAACTCCCTGGAGGGGCCCGAAGGGGGGCCCAGTGTCTGCCTGGATTCAGGATGGAATAGGGAGGCAAGAGGTGCCGGCAGGGTTGGTCTTGGTGGGTTTCTATGGCTCCACACCCTGGGGACGGCCCAACACAGCTCCCCGCTTCCCTCTCTGAGACTCTTCTGCAAGTCCATGCTAAGGCAGGCAGCTCCTTTTCTGGACGTAGAGGCGCAGAGAGGGCTGGGACTGCACTTAGGCACACTCACTGCGCTTTGCCGGGCAGCCCAGCATATTCTGGATCGCCCACATTTTCCTAAAGGGAAACACAGAAGCAGAAGAGCCTCACCATCGATTTGCCCATAATTAGTAGCTGTTTCCCAGGTTCTCACGGGAGCCACCCCCTCCTCCCCCGAGGCGGTTCCCCACAAACCCCCTGATGGCTCCCCATCACTGCATTTCTGTATGGAGCTCACTCTCCCCCAAGTGCAGCCCCGAGCCAATCCTGCCCTCCAGCTCCCTGAGGAACCTGCGCAAGCAAAATCTTTCATGGCCAATTTCAAGGGGTTAATGGAGGACGGAGTGGAATTTACTTACAACACCGACTCCACTAAATGCTTTCACCAGGCATTTTGCGGCAAAGTTCTTTGATTTCCCCCCCCCCCCCCCCCCGACGTGTCCTTTCCCACCATTACTAAATACCAAGAGATATTCTGGTCTGAGTTCCCACTCCCCCAAGCCCTGATTCACGCAGTTGTATGTGCTGGGGAGTATGAGACTTGTCACCCTGCCACCGTGAACTCAGATGGGCGGGTGACACCGCAGGAGTACCAGGAAAGAAGCTGGCATTTGAGCTCAGAACAACTTGGCTCTGCAGACATCACCAGTGCCCCCAACTTCAAACCCTCGGAAGCCACCCATGTGACCAATGACGTCACCTCCCATTTAAACCACTTCTTTCTCTGATCTTTTTCTTACCTCAATGTATGTGCGTTTCTAACTGCCTGGCAGGCTCCCAGGCTGAGTCTCCGCCTTTTTTAAGGGCAGATGCCCCTAAGCACCCCCGGCCCAGACAGGACTTTTTACCTGGTCTTTGGACATCTCACCTTGTTTGGGGCTCTGGTTTTTCATTTCCACCCAATTTCAAATTCACCTCCTTGTCTTCCAACCTGACATTTGAGTTGGGATAGGCTTCGTAATAGTAATGATAACATAGTCATAGTAGTAATAACGCAGTAACAGGATACTCCCAAGGGGGCCTGCCACGTGCCTGGCACCGTGAGAAGCCCCCACTGCAGTTGGGTTCTCTGGAAGCAGGTGCTGACACGGGATGCAAGATGTTTATTAGCCAGCAACACCCGTGAACAGGGGAGGGCGGAAGCAGGATTGGGCAGAGGGGTGGGGGACCCGTGATGCAGGCCAGCCCCGCACGGGAGCTCAGGATGAGCACCCTCTGTCCAAGTGTCCCACATTGGTCCATGCCCCACATCTCAGTCTCTGGATGCCAACTCTCCTCGAAGGACATGGACTGGCTGAGGTGGGTCTCCACAGCCCAGGCCCACCCTGGAGGAGCTGAGAGCTGGAGCCCTTCTGCTGACCGCCCTCCTGCAGCCGGGTAGCAGGTCCTTCCTGAAGGGGATGGGGCCAGAGCCTCTCCATGTCCATGGCAAGCCTTTCATCTCCACAGTCCAGCTTGCACCTCACAGCAGTGTCCTGAGGTGCTTTTGCAAATAAAAGAGCAGGCTTAGAGAATTTAAGTCACTCGCCCGAGGTCACACGGCTCAAGTGCTGTTGCACATCTTCCTGGCTGCAAGGTTCAAGTTCACAGCTACCAGCACGCTGCCTCTCAGGCCGAATAGTGGGATTTTAAAGATGAAATGGAGATGAGTGGCCCTCCCTTATCCTAAGGAGCAGACACTATGCTCTGCTAACTTCCTGGCTCCCTTCTGGGAGAGTTTTATAGTTCTGAGTTTCTGTTTCCGCAAAGCAGGTCACGCCAGCCGGTGATACCACCTTCCTTCCCATGTCACGTCTTCATTCTACAGTGAAGCCTGAGATGCTTGGCTCCTCTGCTGCTCCCGTCGATTCTGGGAGCTTCGGGTGTCCCTCCAGTTCCCCCTTTTCCTGTAGAAGATGCTGGAGTCTGTTTAGGCTGTTGCCACTAGGAGTGCTAGCTATCTGAAAGCTAGAGAGGTGTGACCATGGCCAGCACCCCTGGGAAGACACTGGACACCTATACCTGCAAAGTTTTATACAGATCAGCTGCTCAAGGTAGTAAGTTCCCTGTCTGGAGAGGCAAACAAGCACAGGCTAGAAAGAGCGATACCTAGATTTTGAGCAGAGTCAACAAACACATTAGATAAAAGTTAGCTGATTGCCAGCTGTTCTTGTTTTGTTATCCCTACCGCCAGCCGGCCGTAGCTTGTGACAATACTTTGGTGTTCGTTTACAGCAAAGCGCTCGCCTTGTTAGCCCAGGCCCATGTTTGGTTTCCAGGCTGAAATGGAATGTCCTTCAGAGGGAAGGAAAGGGGTGTGTTTGTCCTTGGCAAAATCAGCATCATTTTACCCAGGGATGTGGGATGATGCTCACAGGGCTGGCTCCATCCCGAACCACCTCCAGAGGAGCCCGGCTTTCAAAACATGTGGATGTTTTGGTTTTTTCACGAAGAGAAAGTGGGGGAAAATAGGAAGTGAAATACCAGATCTCTGTTTTGTCCACCGGATAATCAGTTGTCATAAGAGCCAGAATTTTTCATGAAGCTATTGTGAATGTTTTTCCCCTTTCAAGGCCGGTGTTCTTAACAAAACTGCCTTCTGTTTCTCAGCTGCGCAGGGTTGGGGGGGTCTCCCTGAGGCTGTGGAGGAGGAAAAGATACAGAGACATGGGGGCCTGACCACTCCCAGGGAGGTTTCATCACTGGGAAGCACCATTCATGGGGAACTATAAGCAGGCAGCAGGCGCCCCAAAGCTGTGCCAGGCCTTCCTCCCCAAGCTCGGCTCTGGCCTGGGTCAGCGCAGGACACAGGGCTCGGCCGACACCAGCTTAAGGCCTGCCTGCCCCCTGGGGCCTGCAGGCTACTGAACAGGCCAGAACCTTGGACTCCTTCCTCCCTCCCACCCAGTCCTGGCATGTCCTCCACCCCCACCCTGGTACCCACAGCCCTCCCTGAATCCAGGTCCTTATGGCCTGCAGCCCAGCAGGGTCGGCCGGCTTTCCCTCTGCATCTCTAAGGGAACCTTCCCCTTGCCCACAGTCTCACAGCCCACAGACAGATACAAGACCAGTGCTCTAACCACTGAGCTATGGAGCCTACCCTCCCACAGACAGATAAAGAACTTGCCTCAGGTCACAAGCTACAAAGTAGAGAAGGTGGGGTTCCACCACAGGGCCATGTGCCCCCAAAGCTATGCTGCTTCTGGCGTGGGGCCTTCTTCAGGATGCATCTGGTCCAGTGGGGTCGCAAGGCCCCCAGAGAGGAACAGACAGCAGCCCTCAAGGAGGGCTTCCTGGAGGTGATGGCATTTGAAATGAGCCTGGAAGGACAGATGGGGTTTGAGCAAGAGAGCTGGGGGATATGAGCATCCGTGGGAAACCCGCAGGCTGGTCCAGGAAGCTGTGAAGAGAGCGGCCAGGGCTGAGTGCCCTGCCCTTCATGCCTGGCACACCCCCCACCTCCCAGCAGAGGCCAGGGTGTCTAGGATGGAGAGGAGGCAGGGTAGCAAAGAAGCCCTGTGTCTGGCGCCCCTCAGAGTAGGGAGGCCATCCGAACCTGGGCCCCAAGGGTCTCTTCCAGCTCCGGGGCTCTGTGGCAGGCAACCTGGATCATCGACAAATCTGTGAGATGGGGGAGGGTCTGCAGCCTGCATCGAAGGGATCCACGGCCCAGAAGTTTCCACAGCCCCGGGGTGAGAGAAGGGTCCAGACACTGGATGGGCTGTGACTAAGGGGAGAAGGGTTCTATACTTCGAGCCGCTGAAGGTCGGGAATCTCGCCACCGCACATTCTCGCTTCTTCAGAAGCTCTGGGAGGGGAGCCGCCCCCAGCCAGACGGTGGCTTTTCCAGCCTTTCTGGGGTTCCTTCCCCTCTTTCCGGAGGGGCCTCGGCCGTGATCGATGATGGGCCTCTCAGGCCTGACACAGCCTCTCTTCTGATAAAGTTTGCAGCTTAAAATAGCTTCGGTTTTACTGCCTCTCCCCCCAGAGCCGGAGTTGCTCTCCAGAGCTTCCTCCGAGAGGCCCGTGGCTGTGCCGACCTTCCTGTCAACGGTGACACCTTCCGTCTGCCCCCCAGGACCTCTGCACATCTTTAGGTGGCCAAAGGCTGCTCATGCCTGTGAGGGGGACAGTGAGGTGGTGGCCAGCAGGAGCCCAGGGGGAGAGGTGAGCTGCCAGGCCCAGGGGTCTGGGGAGCTGGGAGCTGCACCCAGGGCCCAGGCAGAGGACCCACAGCTCACCTCCCCAGTGGGACGAGAACTCACAATGTAGAAGAATGGACAACAAACAAAATACCCAAGATGGGAGATCCTTGTCACACAAGGACTAGAGTGTTAAGAGCAGGTCCTGAGGCATCTGGGTGGCTTAGTCAGTTAAGCGTCCAACTCTTGGTTTCGGCTCAGGTCATGATCTCATCAGTCATGGGATTGAGCCCTGCGTCGGGCTCCATGCTCAGCGGGAATTCTGCTTGAAAGATTCTCTCCCTCTACCCCTCCCCCCACTCTTTCTCTCTCCAATAAATTAATAAATCTTTAAAAAAAAAAAAAGCAGGTCCTGATTCCTCCCCTCCCCATGACGGTGCTGTGTGTCCTCACCCTCGCCTGCCTCACAGTGGGCACAGTCCACTTCTCCGCCCCTTGTTTTTTGTGGTTTTTTTTTAAGATTTTATTTTTTTATTTATTCATTTGAGAGAGCGAGAATGAGAGAGAGAGAGAGCACGTGAGAGGGGGGAGGGTCAGAGGGAGAAGCAGACTCCCTGCTGAGCAGGGAGCCCGATGCGGGACTCGATCCCGGGACTCCAGGATCATGACCTGAGCCGAAGGCAGTCACTTAACCGACTGAGCCACCCAGGCATCCAACTTCTCCGCCCTTTGATTCGGGCATGGCCGCGGGACTGGCTTGGGCTGGGGGATGTTAGCAGACCCTGAGCACCGGCTTGAAGTGTGTTTGCACAGCGGGGCTTGCCTTTTGCACTCAGGTGATCCACCTTGAAAGGAGCTGCCCCAGAACACAGATCAGACCTAGATCTACCCAGCAGTCAGACCCAGCCAGATGAACCAGGAGCACTTGGCCGCTGAGCCAGCCCCATCAGACCTCCTGGAATAGATTCCTCACTGTGCCACTTGCCACCTATCTGTCAGCTTGGGGGAGCTACTTGGACATCCTGTACCTCACCTGTAATATGGGCCTAATCAGCATCTCCCAAATTACCTAAGGTAACCAAACTCCAAAATATTCATGCCATAATACAACAGAAATGTATTTCTCATTCACATTCTGGTTATCTACTGATTTTTTTTTTTTAAGCTACTTTGAAAACCAACTTAAAACAACAACCGTTCTATTAAATCTCACAATTTTGTGGATGAGGGATTCAGGCAGAGCTTGGCTGGATGATCTTGTGTTCCATGTGGCTTTGGCTGAGACCATTCACGGTATTCAGCTGGTGGCTGAACTTGTCTGGAGGATTCAAGACGGCTTTACTCGCCAGCCTGGTGCCTTGGCATAGCTGCCCGGAGGGCCGGCCTCTGCTCGCCCTCTCCCTCTCGGAGGTCTCTGGGCCTCTCTATGTGCTCACAGGGCCTCTCCTTGTAGTTGTATGGCCTGTCTCTGTGGTCTCTCCAGCAGGGTGGACACTCTGCACAGGACAGCTCAGTCCCAAGAGATGGGAAGTTTAGTGGGCCCAGAAATGGACAGTATCATTTCCACCGTATTCTATTGGTTGAAGCAGTAACAAGGCCATTGAAGGGGAGGGAATTTAGACCCTTCCTTTCAGACAGAGAAGTCACAGATTTTGTGACCCATCTTTAATCTACCACACACATGAAAAGTACAGTCAGCACCCCAGAGGGGCTCTGCTCCACACGGTGACTCAGAGACCCAGGCGAACAGGCACTCTGACGTTTTCTGCATGTCGCTTCCAAGCTTGTCCTGGTGTCGGCATCCAGCTGGCAGATACTGGGAAAGAGAAAGCAAGCGTTCCCACAGGGCGGTCTGTGAGCCAGCCCTGGAAGTGGCATTTATCACTTGCACACACATTCTGTGGCCAGAACTCAGTGCATGGTCTCACCAGACTGCAAGGCAGGCTGGGAAATGTGTCTGGCCACGAGCCAGGAGGAAAGGGAGACAGGCTCAGCCAGTCCACCCATTTCCCCTCTTGAGGTATGTGAGGAGTAAATGGCTCAGTACGTGGAAAGGATGGCTGGCATGCCATCAGCAGCCCTGCGTAGCCCTCCTCCCCTCTTCCGAGTGCATCTGGATGTGTTCAGGCATGCATCACACATCTGCATCACTTCACGGTTTGCTTGAACGTGTTGGTACCTGCCAACACCCCAGCATCTTCAAAGGGAAGCATGTCCCTGTGGGTGGACAGCCATGGGTGTCCATACCGAGTATCTCATGGCTCCCGCCTTGGCCACAGCTGAGGGGACCAAGAGTGGCCAGGCCCTCGCTGGTCACTGGCCCACAGAGGGCCCTGGTGTAAGAAGCTTTGCCTAGATAGGCTGGACCAACCCGACAGACATGAGCTGAAAAGAAGCAGAGAGAAGGTCATGAGGTGGAGTGTGGGGTGCGAAGGGCCAGGAGCGGCTAGAGTGATGCGGAACCAGAAACTGTGAGGAAGCAGAGACTGAGAGCTACAGAGGAAAGCTCTAGAGAAGAAGGTAAAGAGGTGGGTTGGTAGCAGGAGTTTTGACAAGATGCAGAATGAGAAGCGGAGACCGAAAGACAGCTGAGGCGTGCTCATGGCAGCTCCAAAAACATGAAGACCTGGCTCTGTCTCTGAGAAGCCGTCTTACATCCTGCCCTGGGCACAAGCCCCACAAGATGTCTTGGTCAGGGGTCAGCAAACTTCCTGTAAAGAGCTGGATTGTTGGTATTTACAGCTCTGCACATTTCTGTCGAAATTGCTCAGCTCTGCCATCGTCGTGCAAAAGCAACGATATGTAAACAAATGAACATGGCTGTGTACCAATAAAACTATATGGACACAAATTTTCATTTCATAAAATTTTCACATATCCAGAAATAGTTTTAATCTTTTGGTTGGTTTTTTTTTTTTTTTTTTTACTACTGTATTTAAAAATGTAAAAGCATTCTTAGCTCATGGGCGGTACAAAAACAGGCATTTGGTGAAATTTAGCCCATGGGCCATAGTTTTCTGACTCCTGCTCTTAGTTCATAAGAGCTGAAGGGTGCCATTTTGTTTGGTCACCAGCACCCAAACCCCCTTTCTGGGTCAGCAGACAGCTTCCCCTAATGAGGCAGAGCCCACCTTCTACTGTCAGAGCTGAACACACAGAGGTGCCCCAGACCCAACCCTACCCATCTGCCCCGACCTCCATCAGAGGCGAGTGGTGAGAAGGAGAGACCTTGCAGGATGGGTCCTGGTGATGGGCAGTGACCTTCCAAAGATGGGTCCTGGTGATGGGCAGTGACCTTCCAAAGATGGGTCCCGGGGACGGGCAGTGACCTTCCAAAGATGGGTCCCGGTGACGGGCAGTGAC
>NC_058415.1:88987615-89056845 GCF_002201575.2 Neomonachus schauinslandi | reverse complement strand
GACGGGCAGTGACCTTCCAAAGATGGGTCCCGGTGACGGGCAGTGACCTTCCAAAGATGGGTCCCGGTGACGGGCAGTGACCTTCCAAAGCAGGCGTGGCAGTGCCTGTGGCAGTGGCAGCAAGGGTCACCCACAGCATCTCACCCCAATGGCACTGGTGACCTTGTCAATGAACTGGTCCTGCTGGCTTCAGTTCTCCGGGCTCCGAGCCAGGTCCTTAGGCCCCATCCGGCAAGGCTGTGAGCCCCAGCGCCCTTGTGATGAATCCAGTAGATGAATCTTTTTTTTTTTTTTAATTTTTTTTTTTTAAAGATTTTATTTATTTATTTGACAGAGAGAGAGAGAGAGCGAGAGCAGGAACACAAGCAGGGGGAGTGGGAGAGCGAGAAGCAGGCTTCCTGCCGAGCAGGGAGCCCGATGTGGGACTCGATCCCAGGACCCTGGGATCATGACCTGAGCCGAAGGCAGACGCTTAATGACTGAGCCACCCAGGCGCCCCAGTAGATGAATCTTCTTAAATCAGCTAGCAGCTACTCCCTTTGCTGATGAATAAGAACCCCAGTGGTTGTGGGAATTTCTCATCATGGTTTTCTCTGGTGAGGTCCCAGGACGGTAAAATGTGCTGTAAAGATCTTTTCTAACAAGTTGTTTTTTAGAAGTTATCACATAAACATTACATGTTCATTTTTTTTTAGTATTTTATTTATTTATTTATTTGACAGAGAGAGACCTAGCGAGAGCAGGAACACGAGCAGGGGGAGTGGGAGAGGGAGAAGCAGGCTTCCCGCCGAGCAGGGAGCCCAACTTGGGGCTCGATCCCAGGACCCTGGGATCATGACCTGAGCCAAAGGCAAACGCTTAACGACTGAGCCACCCAGGCGCCCCTACATGTTCATTATTTTAGAAGGGAAGAAATAAAAAATGCCACAGAGGAGAAATAAAAATTCCTCATGATCACAACACATGGAAAGAAGCGCAATTAGTCTTTGATGCAAACCCTTGCAGATAGAGATCCAGATTTTCCTCTTCACTCGCCGGCATCTTGGAAGAGTTGTGAATTGCTAGTAAGCATCGTGAATTGCTAGTAAGCATCGAGAATTGCTAGTAAGCATGCGTTTCCATCTCTTTATAAATAACTGCCTGATGCGCCATCAGATCCATGTATCTGATGTGTCCACCAGTCCCCCACTAGTGGGCACGTGGGCTATTTCTAGGTTTCATTGCTAGAGATAATGCTTGGATAGGAGAATGCCGTGGACTGCCGTGCGCCCCTCCCTCCCAATTCAGATGGTGACATCCTAACCCCCAGGACCTCAGAATGTGCCAATTTGGAGATGGGCCTCTAAAGAGGTAATTAAGGTAAAATGAAGCCATATGGATGGGCCCTCATCCAATATGACAGGTGTCCTTATAAGGAGGAGATGGGGACACACGTGACACAGACTGATGGGGGACCGTGGGAGGCCACGGCAAGAAAGTGGCCGTCTGCAAGCCAAGGAAAGAGGCCTCAGAAGATACCAACCCTGCCTCCACCTTGATCTCAGAGACTGTGAGAAAATAAATTTCTGTTGTTAAAGCCACATAGACTGTGTGCTTTGTGATGGAACCCTAGGAAACAGAT
Organism: Neomonachus schauinslandi; assembly: GCF_002201575.2. NCBI lineage: Eukaryota > Metazoa > Chordata > Mammalia > Carnivora > Phocidae > Neomonachus > Neomonachus schauinslandi. Next base: position 89,055,224 of record NC_058415.1, on the reverse strand, counting down.
ACACTGTCCTTTTAACTCAGCCTTTGAGTACCTTTCCTGAGGCTAGAATCACAAAACAGCAATTACGAAATCAAAGGGTATACATGTTTTAAAGACTTTGTATTTTGAAATCATGATAGACTCACGGGAAGTAGCACAAAGGATACAGAGCCTGTGGGGACATCTTAGGAACTAGAGTACAGGATCCAAACCAGGAAATTGGTGTTGATGTGAAGCTGTTGCATGGTCCACAAGCTCCATTTGGTCTAGTGGTCCCGTATACTCTTCCATAGATGGATGCCCCAGCCTTTCATTTTTGTATGCCATTGCAAATGTTATTTTCTGTTTCATTTCCTTTTCCTGTGTTCCTGTAAGAAGGAAACTGAATGATTGGTCTTGCTTCTGCCATCTTGCTAAATTCGCTTATTAATCCTGGTAGTTCGCTGTAGATTCTACTGGAATCTTAACGTATGTGATGATACTGTCTATAACTAATGGCAGTTGCTCTCCCTTCGATCCTTATACTTCTTTACTTGCTTATCGCATTGGTGAGGAATCCAGGATGACATGGTATGAAAACGATGATGGTGGGAAATCTCGTTCGCTTCTGGTCTTGGCTGGGGGAGGGGAGGCTCTATAACCAGCTCTCAAGTGTGATGTCTGCTGTAGATTTCCAGTATCTATATTTTGTCAAGTGATGGATGCTCCCCCCTGCTCTAGTTTCTCAGAGCTTCCTTTTTCATGGATGGTACTGAGATTCATCAAATAATTGTTCTGCATCGATGGAGATGACCCTATCATTTTTCTTCTGGTTTTTATTATGATTGGTTTTTGAATGTTAAGCCAACCTTGCATTCCTGAAACAAATCCCACTTGGTTGTAACATTGTTTTATTTGACTTGCTAACATTTTGTCAAGTATTTTTATGTCTGTTTTCACGAGGACAGTTGATCCATAGTGTTCCTTTGTTGTGATGTCCTTATCGGGATTTACCACAAAGGTTATGATAGCCTAATAAAAATGACTTGGGAAGTAACTCTTCTTTCTGTATTCTCCGGGAGATCTTGTGTAAGATTGGGGGGTTATTTCTTTTTTAAATGTTTAGTAGAATTCACCGGTAAAGCCATCTGAAAATTTCTTTGTCAGATAGTTTTAATTTTGGATTCAATTTCTTTAATAGATAAGGTTTTTTTTTCTTACAGCAGTTTTGATAAGATTTGTTTTTAAAGTATTTTTTTCTACTACATTTAATTTTCAAATTTATCAGCATAAAGCTGTTCCTGATATCTTCTCCAAGGCAGCATAAATGTTAAACCTCCATATTATTATGGTACACTTCTGTGTGATTACCAATATTACTCCATAACACCTCCATCATAGCACTCGATGACTTACATCGGCATGTTGTGTGCATGTGTCTGTTTTGGTCACACACACACACGCGCCCCTCCCGCATCCCTGAGCGGTCACCAGATGGAGCTCATTGTCCAGAGAGACACATCACAGACAGTGCTGAGCCGGGGCCACAGTGGGCAGCTGCCCCCCGAGATCCCAAAGCGACCAAAATGACTGACTGCTACTGAGTGTCTCAGATCTCTTTGAAATGAAGCTTCCAGATGCAGTATGCACTGAAATGTCTATGGGTTCCCCAAGTCCACCCAGCCAGAGAAAGTCATTGATAGATTAGTTTGAATGAAGATTAATCAATAATTTATGCTGATGTTTCTCCTCATGCAGCAGGGAGACCCATTTTGACGGGATTTGACAGGGTCAGGCACACCTCGGTTTAATTAAACCTGATATAGAAAATTAAAAGGGAAAAAAAAGTGCCCACCAACCCTCTGGCAATTGGTTACACAAGATGGACTCAATCTACAATCGATGAAGAGGGATTGAGGAGCAGATGGGGATGTGGCAGGAAAGTCCAGATTCAGCAGATGCTTCTGCGTGGCCGCCCTGATGGAGCACAGCAAATGTAAATACACTTATTGGCATCTCCTCATAATGTGGCCTTTAGGAGGCAGTCCCTTTGCACGAGATGATGGATGGTTCTGCTGGCCGGAGTGTACGCCATATCTGGAAATCAGCACTGCTTAGGCCTCTCTTAGAGGAGCCAGAATGCCAAAACTCACATCCCCAGAGTGGCCATCGAAACGAGCAAGTAGAAATTAATGAGCATCAGTCTTCCCGACAAACAGGAGACAGTCTCGGGACCTGGTGGAGAATCAGCATCAGGGTGAGCCTCTTGGTGGGACCCTCCATGTTTTCTGCCCGCCCCCCCAAGGTTCTCAGCAGGATCTCCCTCCTTTTTGTTGTATTCTGTTAGAGAGATCCCAGCCAAATCTCATCCGAACACTTGGGATCTTTCTGAGCTAATGGAACTGCTCTGACAGTTTTCATTCATAGCCTCCCTGTCCTCTGGATGTGGGTGTAAATCTTTGAGGAGTTAGGCCTAGGGTAAACTCAAGTAACTGTCCAATCCAGAATGGTATCTTTGCCCCGGGCCACTGAGACTTGCTGAGTCAGGCTAGTCACCTAATGTCCCCTCCCAGAGGACTTCTCACCCAGGGGATCCTCAATCCCACCCAACAAGTTTGCTGGAGGTGGCCAGATATGTCTGAGCCAGACATGGATAAGCCCCAGGTGACAAGTGAGTAGCACACAGACCTCTCTCCACACTGCTGTGTCCATGGCAGACATTGCTAATCGATCCCTGCATGTTCTCCTGGTGCTAGGAAGTAGGAAGCCCAAAGCTCATCCTTCCCTGCCCATGCAAAGTAGCCGAAGTTCTCGTTCCAAACTGGACAGGGAGGGGCAAAAGGTGGAAAGAGACAGAGGAGAGGTAGGAGGTGAGCGTGTGTATCCCCATGCCTCCTCTCCAGACTTTGGCCCGGAGGGATGCTGCTTTGGATAGGTCAAAAGGAAAGTTGGGAGCAGGAAGCTTTCTGTTCAGATTCACATTTGGAACTCTGGAAAGGAGATCACCTCCCAGGCAGCACCCCGCCAATCCAGAAACCCAGTCAGGGGAAACTCAACAGCATGGTGAAGGGTCCAGTGAGCTTTCTCAGACACCTACAGCTCCCCCAAGGCCTGAATGGGCTGCAGAGGCCCCCACATGCCTGGAGGCAGTGGAGAGTCTGCGGGACATGCTGACAAAGGGGATGAGGACCCTGCAGCGGAGGCTGTGCTGGTTGGTAGAGACCAGGGGTCACATGGAGGACATGGGGGAGACACAGAGGGGAAGGAGGGCTGAGCCAGCCAAAGAGCATCCTGGGGCCCAGGCAAGGAGGACCCACTGGGACGTTACCTGCAGCCACACCAACAGTAGGGTCTCAGTCCTGGAGGCTCCTGGGCAGCCACGGCCAGCAGACAGCGGCCAGGATGAGGCCACCGTGTGCCTGCAGACACCCTTCCCCTCAGCCACCACGCATCACCTGCACTGCAAGCTGCCATGTTGGGGAGGAGCAGGGGGGAAGGGAATGGCCTGGGAATGGGAAAGATCCTTTGCCCAAAGCAGCTATTTAATAGTTGGATCAGATTGGGTCTAGGAGATTGGAATTCCATCTCATCCATGCCATGCCAGCCAGACATTATTCCCTGGCATGTCGACCCCTGAGCTGAGTGACCCAAGGGCTGAACAGCTGGAGCAGCTTCTCCCCCACTCAGGCCCGCCAGGCCCCCACAGCCGCCTGCAACCTCCCCCCCCCCCCGCTGGTTCCCCCATCTTTTTTTTTTTTTTTTTTTTTTTATGTGGCAGCGTAGACATAAGATTCACCATTTTAACGATTTTTAAGTATGCACTTCAGTGGTACTACGTACCTTCACACTGTTGTGCAAGCTCACCCCCATCTGTCCCCAGAACTCTTCATCTCCCCAAACTGGAGCTCAGCCCCCAGTGCGCACTGACTCCCCAGCCCCTGGCGCCCACCGCCCTCCTTTCTGTCTCTGGGAACATGATGCTCTGGGTGCTTCACATCAGAGGAATCATACAGCATTTGCCCTTTGGTGTCTGGCTCAGCTTACTTACCTAATGTCCTCCAGGCTCATCCCTGTTGAAGCCCACGTCAGGATCTCAGAATCGCCTTCCTTGTTAAGGCTGAATTTTTAAGACTGAATCCATTGTACGGGTTCGCCACATTTTGTTTATCCATCATGTTTATCCACTCACCGATGGACGCTCGGGTCGTTTCCACCTCTTGGCTGCTGTGAATAGTGCCGCTGTGAACATGGGTGCACAGATACCTAGCTGTCTAAATCCTTGCTTTCGACACTTTGCGGTAAATACCCAAAAGTAAGGTTGCTGGGTCCAATGGCAAGTCTGTGTCTCCTTTTCGAGGAGCCGTCGTGCTGTGTTCCTCAGCGGCTGCACCATCCTCCGTGCTCACCAGCAAAGCACAAGGGCTCCAACGTCTCCACGTCCTCACCAACACTGGTTACTTTCTGGTTTTTTGATGATAACCCTCCTAGTGGGTGTGAGGTGCCTACTGTCACTTTTAAATCTGTGAGCCCCATTTCCTTTCGCAAACCCTTCCGTGTTCTTCCTGCTATGAGCCAGAGTTGCATTCTGGAACCTGACCGATCCAGGAGGGGAGACTGCACGTGCGTCAGAGCCACAGGGCCGTGGGGAGTCCGCAGGAGTGGGCACTGTCCTGGCACGCGTAGCCCCGGCTGTGTGCAGGGCCCGGGGGGGGGGGGGCAAGGGGAGGGGCCATGCGCTTGCACAGAGGATGCCCCTGCTGCAAAGGAACACAAGACTGTTTGGAGGATCAGCTGTGTGCCAGGAAAGTAACTCAGCCCGTATTTGGTGAACACTGGGTTCTTGCCAGGCACTGGGTTATAAGGGTGCTAATTTAGAACTGGTCTGTGGTATAGGAGGTGACCCACCCATGAGACACTGTCCTGCCTGTACTTCCTTCTTGTTGTTGTTGTTTTTAAAGATATTATTAATTTGAGAGAAAGAGAGAGCACAAGCAGGGGGAGGGGGAGAGGGAGAGAGAGAAGAAGACTCCCTGCTGAACAGGGAGCCCGACTCGGCGCTCGATTCCAGGACCCCAGGATCATGACCTAAGCTGAAGGCAGATGCCTCACGGACTGAGCCATCCAAGCACCCATGCACTTCCTTGTTATTAGAGCCTACATCCCGAACTAGAGGCTAAAAATGCCCAAATATCTGCCTCCCAAAACTTCCTTACATGTAGGCATGGGCAGGTGGCCCAGTTCTGTCATTTGGGACCTGGGGTCTGTTGGGGGCCTCTGGAAAAGTTTTGAATCCCTAACAGGAATAGTAGGGAGCATTTTTTTCTCCTTCCCTACAGACCTTATTGTGGAAAGATGTGATGTTTGGAGCTGCAGCAGCTATCTTGTTACCATGAGGTAAAGTCCTGTCCTCATGCTGGGAAAGTGGGAAAATAGGAAGATGCTAGGTCCTTGCTGCTATCACTGAGCTCCTGAACCAACGTCAATTCTCTAATTATGTGAGAACAATAAGCCCCTATTGTTAAAGCCACTTCTCACTGAATATTCTATTACTTGTGGCCCAGGGCATTCTATCTGATACAAAGAGGCTGACTAAAACAAAGAGTCATATATACAAATGAAAAATTCTAGCTGAGCTGCATCCACTGAAGGAGCCATACATGGTGCATTTAATAGGAAGTGAAGACCCCGTCAGAGAGGTCAGGATAGCCTCCCCAAGGAAGTGACCACTGAACAGAGGTCCAGATAAAAACCAGTAGATTTTAGGCAAAAGGAGCAGCCTATGCAGAGGAATCATGGGAAGTCCCTAGGCATGCATTGGGGTCACTTAGGGAGCTTTTAACAGTTACAACATCCCCCCCCCCATTCAAATTAACTGAATTTCCAGGGTTGGGAATCCAAATGCACAGCAGGCTTGAGAACCGTAGACTAAGGTGTGGGGATGGCTGGCCTGCAGGGTGTGCACGAGGGAGCGACGGAGGAGGCTGGGGGTGGGGACAGCTAAAAGCATCACAGACCGTGCTCCACCACATGACGGATTCCTGAGGGGCCAGAGCACAGCCAGGGAGCCTGGCACAAAAGAAGGTGATCTCGGAGTCACAACGACGCTCGCTGATCTTCACCCAGCCGGCCACTCCCTGGTATGGGACCCACTGAATTTCACATTCCCGATCTGCGCACTGGGGACCACAACATCCCGTCCAACCCAGAGCAACTGGAACCTGGGGACGGTGGCCTGCATCAGGGAGCCAAGCAGGTAGTGGTTCCTGGAGGTTCCCTTTCGGGGTCTTGGGACTCTGTCCCCAGTGGGGCTTTGGACCCAGCTGTGCCCTGGAAGGAGGAGGTCACAGCAGCCCTGGAAGGAGGAGGTCACAGGGCTGGGCAGCCCTGTCCCTATTGTCCCTTGTGCTGCTGTGTTTTGCGCTGAAGTGAGTTGAACGGTGGCCCCCAAAAGATGTGGCCACCCAGAACCTCAGAACCAACCTTATTTGGAACAAGGGTCTTTGCAGATGTAATTAAGATAAGGCTCTCGAGATCACCTTGAATTAGGGTGGGCCCTAAATCCGAGGACATGTGTCCTTATAAAAAGAGAGGAGCCACAGATACGGAAACACAAGGACAGAACACCAAGCGAGGACAGCGGAAGAGACCAGAGCAATGCGTCTACAAACCGAGGGATGCCTCGGATTGCCTAGCCTCCAGAAGCTAGGAGAGAGGCACAGATCAGATTCTCCCTCAGAGCCTCCAGAAGGAACCCCTCCGCCAACACTGGGGACCCTGGCCTCCTGAACTGGGAGAGAAGACGTTTCTGTTGTCCTCAGCCATGCAGCTTGTGGTCATTTGTCAGGACAGCCCTGGACCCTCCTCCACCAACCTCCCGGGTCCCTCTCCCTTCCTCTGCCCCTGCCGTCCCCCCCACCCATCAGTGTTGGGGCCTGGACAGAGCGAAGCAGAGCATCCTGGTTGAGCCAGACCTCCAGCTTGCCTGGCACCGGGATGGTGGCCCGGGCAAGGAGGGGCCGGCTCGTCAGCTCCACGGGAAGCTTGTGATGCTGTGGCTGAGACCGCCCCCACCCAAGGTGACCTTCTCACGACAAACCCGGCGCTGGTATCAATTATTCAGTGGAGCATCTTAGAAGGTGCTCCAAACATACGGGCCTGGGCTTTTTGTTGTTACACCCCCCCCCCCCCCCCGCCTTTAAAGACATTTGTCAAATCCGCGCCTGGCAGAGAAACAGAGAGCCGGGGCATCAGGGAGGGGCAGGGAGCTCGGCGCCCATGGGGCTCTGCCAGCTCGCCAGCAAAGGGCTCTCAGCGGCGGCCCCACGGCGGGCCTTGGAAGCTCATGTCTCCTCGCGGACAGAGCTGTCCGCCGGCCGCCGGGGCCTTTGATTCCGCCCTGACAGGGCGCTGACAGATTGATCTGGCGCCTGTACATAATTCATGAGCCCCCGAGCAGCTGTGAATTCTGAGCAGGCCTTTTCCGCGGTGCAGACAGAGCCGGCCAGAGAGCAGGGCTGGGGAGTGGGGCGCGGGGGGTGGGGTCACCATAGGAGGAGCTTCATCAGGAGGTGAAGAGCTAAAAGGATGCTCTGGGGCTGGGGGAAAGCAGTCCCCTCGGATGTGACAGCCACCTGTCCATGGTCTGCCGTCTCAGGAGCAAGGGCTTCGGGGCGCATGCCCCATGCTCCCCTCCGTGGTGGCTGAGCACACCCATCCGGGTGGCCTACAGGGTAGGGGCTGCAGCGCCTAAGGGGCCCTCAGGCCACCGTCCTGCAGACACAACTAGCTGGGTGACCTTGGGCGGGTCACTCAGCCTGCCCGGGCCAAGCCCCGTCCCCGTGGAGGCACGGTGATAACATGCTGTAGGCAAAAGGCGCTGTCCCCCCGCATCAGAGCGCGTGGGGTGGTCACTGTTACAGGCGAATCTTCTAGCACATGGTGCCGGTCTTCCACTGGCCTCCCTGGGGGTGATGGCCCCACTTCCCGGAGCGTGGCTACAGGCGGGCCCTCGGAACCTGGTTCACACTTGGACTGGATATACAGACCAGGATCCCAACAAAACAGGAAGAAAGCCAGCAGCAGGTGGAGAAAGGCTTTTCAAACGCAGTTTCTCAGAACCCGGGGATATGGGCTCCCAAGAACCACCTAGGGCTCTAACAGGGCAGCACCTGGGCCTCCCCGGGGACTCCAGCTCGGGGGTGCAGGCGGCCAGGAGTCCATCAGTCCTCCGGATCCTCACCCAGAAGAGGCCCTGGGACCGCTGCAGAGTATTTTCCAGTTGGAGCATGGCTTGAGGTGTTTTTGCAAAACAACTAGGTTGTCCTTGTTTCCCAATATTTCTGTTTGGTTGAGGACATTGATTCCCCCCTCCATAGTATTTATTGTTGATGGATTTTTTTTTTTTGTCCAATTGCAAAAGTAATACTTATGTAGATGTTTGTTCTCTTTTTTTCATGCTTTTCTGTAACTTTTTTAGCGTGAAAAAAAGCAATATATATCTCATGCCAAAAGACATGGAAAATAGAGAAGCAGGAAGAGATCAAAATCTCCCACAATCCCTCCCTCCAGAGATGATGGCCACACTGTGCGTGTTGGTCTGGGCCTTCCCAGGACTCTGCCGATGTGAACACAGAGACATCCTGTTTTATGTCATTTTTTTATTGTGCTAAAATGTACATTAACACAAAGTTTACCACTCTAACCGTTTTTAAGTACCCAGTTCGGTGGCATGAAGTACATTCCATTACCGCCATCCGTCTCCAGAACCTTGTCATGTTCCCCAGACTGAAACTCTGTCCCCATTAAGCCCTGATCCCCATTTGTCTCCCCCACCCCCACCCCCACCCCCCGGTGTCTGACAACCACCATTCCACTTTCTGTCTCTACGACTTTGATTACTCCAGGTACCTCCCATGTGTGGGATCACACGGAATTCGTCCTCACGTAGCGTGATGTCCTCCAGGTTCATCCATGGTGTGGCAGGTGACAGAATCTCCTTCCTTTTCAAGGCCAAGAGAGATATCCTGCGTGTGAACTAAAATTATCCCACGTGGTACAGACAGCTCTGCACCCACTAGTTTTTCATACAACATTAGATTGAAAACATTCTCCCATCAGAAGCTGACACATAGCTTCTTCCACTTCTCCCACCAGTTACACCCTCCCGGAAGCAGCCTTGGATTGGGAGCAGGAAGCCTGGGGCCCCTGTGGGGGGCGGGGAGGGGTCCCCAAGACCGCCCCCAGGATCGGTGATCCGCTAGAAAGGATGACAGGACTCAACGTATAGTTGTACCTCAGCAGAAGGATATGAGGCAAAATCAGCAAAGGGAAGAGGCACTGGGACGAATCCCAGAGGAAGCCAGGCACGAGCTTCCCAGAGTCCTCTCCCAATGCAGTCACACAGGACATGCTCAGCCTTCTCCCCAGCATGTTGAGACAACACATGTGAGGTGCTGTCTGCCAGGGAAGCTCCTCATCACAGGCTGGTCACCTAGGCACCCTCTGCCTGACACGTGCCAAACATCTAGACTCCTCGAAGGAAAGCAGGAGCTCGGCATAAACCACGAGGTTTGCACCAACAACAGAGAGCCATTCTTAGCAGTTAAGGAATGGTGGGAGCTCTCCCGAAATCCAGGTTCCCAGATGCCAGTCCAAAGCCCACCTTGCAGGCAGGCCTTTCAAAGGAGAGCTGTCTCAAGCCTCCTGTGTTAACTCTTTTCTGGGTGTATACCACCAAAGTCCAGGATTTTTTTTTTTTAAGATTTTATTTATTTATTTGACAGAGAGCAAAAGAGCACAAGCAGGGGGAGCAACAGAGGGAGCGGGAGAAGCAGACTCCCCACTGAGCAGGGAGCCCAATTCGGGGCTCAATCCCAGGACCCTGGGATCATGACCTGAGCAGAAGGCAGATGTTTAACTGACTGAGCCACCCACGCACCCCAAAGTCCAGGATTTTAAAGGCCCAAGATTTAAAACAAAAATGCAGAACATCTGGCCACCATGGGCCTCTCATTCACGGGCCTGCTCAGCTGGGGCAGAACAGCCACATCTTTAAGGCAAAGATGTTTTAAATAGGGTTCAAAATGTACTATCTGTGCATGAAAAAAATTAATAGATTGGACTAGCGTAAGCATGTCCATTCAGCAGAGATGCCTACTGAGAGAAGGAAAAGGTAATCCACAGAGTCAAAGTTATTTGCTATATAAGGACTTGTGTTCAAAACACTCCTACAAACCAGTAAGAAAAAGACAGACATCCTGGGAGAAAAATAGGCCTGAACAGCTACTTCACAGAGGGGTTAACAGCCTTCTCAAATGGCCAAGAAGCATATAACAAGAGGCTCAACATTGGCCATTGGGGAAATGCAAGGGCAAGCCACAATGTGATGCCGCTACCCCACCCCCCCACCAGAACAGCCAAAATGAAAAAGGTGGAGAATACTAAGAGTTGACAAGGATGTGGAGCAACTTGAGCCCTCCTCCACTGCAGCAGGATGGGGATCACAACACCACTTTGGAAGACTGTGTGCCAATCTCTAATAACATATACATACCCAATGGCCCAGCAAGTCTGCTCCAACCAGAAATGTACAAGCACGCTCAGGAGATGACATGCACTAGCATGTTCATCCCATCGCCGTGTATACCTACCCAGAAACCCAACGACAGGAGAATGGGTGAAGTGTGGGATTCCCAGCCAAAGGAATACTATACAGCAATGCGGACGTACCCATCTGCCACTGTGGGCGGCAACATGGGTGAGTCCTCTCAAACATGATGGCGCAGGCTGGAAACCAGGCACAGTGACCATGCACTGTGTAATTCCACTTACACAAAGTGCAACCAGAGACGTGAGGGGACTTCTGAGTGATACAATCAAAGAAATGTTCAACTTTTAATGTCTGTGGGCACAGCTCCTGGATTCCCAGGGAAGCTATACTTGAACATTTACCAAGGTCAAAATGATTTGGCACAACCTCAATGCATGGGCTCTATTTCTGCCCCGAGCACACATTGTACATCTGCTTCATTTAAAAAATAACCAAAAAGCATTCCAAACATAAAGATAAGAAAAAGAAAGAAACCTCCCTAATCCCCATAAGGTTAAAGTCATACAGCCCTGCATGAACTAGAAACTTAAGATCGGCAACTTTCTGAAATGTCCTATGATTTGTAACTTTTTCATATAAAGCATGTATACAACCCTGCACCAAAGTTCCTTCTCTGGAGCATCTTTTGTGAAGATTGTATATCCCAGGCAGCTGTCCCAACTTGGGCTCAAATGAAACTCTCTCACTTTCTTTTAAAGATTCTAAAAGGTTCTAATGCTTTTGTTCAATTTGGATTGACATGAGGTGCTGGTTACATGGGTGTTCAGTTTGTGAAAATTCATATGCTCATGGGCACTAACTCATGTACTCCTGTATACTCATGGGCCCTTTATTAGGTGTGATCTCCTTAAGAGTAAACAAAAATTTGGGGAAAGAAAAGGTGGGGCATGGCCCCGGTTTACCATACCCCACCAGGGCCCTTCTTCCTCATTTGGCATTGTGACCTCTAACCTGGGTGACCTCTAAGGTTCCTCTACCCTGTCCCATGAGGCCTCCAATAGAGTGTATTTGTTCTCAACTGCAACCCAGAATCATGCCAATAAGCCAGTCAATACCATGTTACCAGTGGATCCAAGTGCCATTGTTATTTGCTAAATTATAAAGGTTCTAGCAATTCAGAAAGTCTAAAATCTCCTGGGTGAGACCCAGCCCTGGCTCAGGGTCCAGGTCCAAGACCAGGAGTCCAAGAAGTACCAAGGGAAGGGATTGGGAAGCCCATGCCCATGCCTCCCCTGGGGTAGGTGCCCCAGCCCCCTTCCTGACCTGACCAGGGCCTGGCACTGTGCCCTCCACACACCAAAGCCATGGCAGCCCAATCCCACCACAGATGGTTCAGAAGCAGAATGGCACTAATCCCAGCTCTGACTCTTACTGACTGCATGAGCCTCTCTGGACCTCCATTCCCTCATCTGCAGTGTGGGACCAATAGCACTCTTTGGTGGGGTTGTTGCAGAAATTAATTGGAATCACTTAGCACAGACCCTGGCACAAGGCCAGCCCCTGGCAGGTGGTACCTGCCATTGTTACTGTCGTTACCATCGTTGTTGTCTTTCTTACTCTTCTGTTCATTTCCACTTTAGATGTCATCATTCTGGATGAGGACTGTGGACTCCCCTTCCTTCCCTCAGACCCAGAAGGTAATACAAACTGTTAACCTACAAAATAAAACCACCAGTTACTTTACCGATAAAATGGGTTTAGTTGGGAATATCAGAGAATTGCAGTTCGGGACATGCAAGCTACGGCAAAACCACAGGCAAGTCCAACAAAGAAAGGAGAGGAGGGTGATTTTATGGAGAAGGTAGAGGACGTTGAGAGGGGCTGTCCCAAACCGAAGTCCACTGGAGAAAGGCAGGAGTTCAGGGCGAGGGTGGGTCCTCACTGGCTGAGTTGCTGGGGTCGTGGATTTCTCGTCGGAGAAGCAGCGTCCGTCCTTCCCTGTTGGGTCTGTAGTCATGATCCCCTCCTGTGGCGGGGGCCTCTGCTGGGGTCTCTAAGTGATGGTTCTTCCTGTAATTGACATCTGGTGATACCGCATGAGAACTCTCCTTTCTGGCCTCCTAACTTCATTTTAGTGAGCTTTTCCTTTATTAAGTTTCACCAAACAAGGGTAGAAAACCAATTTCTCAGATGAACTAATTTTTAAGCAACCTGGTCCACACTGCTAACCGGGTACAACACGCTTTTTGCTCACTCACTCCTTTCTTTCTCCAGCACACACCCAGTCCACACTCACTATTACCAGGGCCTGGGCTACTCCTAGCACTCACAGCAGGTTGGTGAGAAGCACCTCTGCAGGCTCCGCAGAGGAAAATTTATTTTTGCAGCTTTGAGATGCAGAAGCATCCAAGGTCATGGGAGCCAAAGGCTGCTGGAGCTTGCATTTCATTTGGCTTTTATGAAAGTGGTGCACCACATTCCAAAGGCCCTCTTCATATCCACATCCCAGGGGAGTTCTTCTACAATAATATAGACCAGCTCCAAAAGGTGTTCTCTGGAAAGGTTTATTAAAAACCCCAGCAATCTCCCTGTTGTGGGCTCCATCCAAAATCCAAAATGCATAAAGCCTTGAGCATTGGGTCATCACTGCAAATGTCCAGGGGACGTACCAGCTAGGTCCTCACAGTGCCTTGGGCCCCTCTGGGAAGCCCCCAGACTGCAGCTCTAGGACCAATGAGCCTGTAAGGCCTCAGGGAAATCAAATGGACTTTTCAACTTCTAGGGCAGGAAGGCACCTACCAGCTCAGGGCCAGTAGGGCATAGTCGTACGAGGCAACAGGTAGCAGGCAGGCTGTTGCTCCCCCACCCATACCCATGGCAGACATTGCTAATCGATCCCACTGCCCTTTCCCACTGAGCCCAAGCAAGGCTTCTGAATTCTTCTTAGCGCAGGGCTCCCTGTCTGCCAGACAGACTCATGGGAGCTAACCAGTGGAATGTCTGCCATCCCCAGCTGGTGGGAAGGAACCCCGGCTCTAGCCCCAGTTCTGCCCAGTCACCATGATACCTTGAGGTGGTCGTTGAGCTCACTGGGCTCCATTTTCTGGCCTATGAGGTGGAGAGAAAAGCTCTCTCTCATTCATGCCGCTCAGTCAGCCTACAACAAAGACCCTAAGCCCCTGCCTTCCCTCCCCAGCCCCTCCCTGCCCCCTACATGTCAGATGCGTGCAGAAGAAAGGCTAGTCCATCAGCGATGCTGACTGGGAGCTTGGGAAGCTTCTCGAACACAGGCCCTCAGACCTGGCTCACTGTGAAGGGCTGGCTGTTCTGTAGATGTAAAATGACCCACCACACTCAATGGGGCTGGGAGAAATCCAGGAAGGCTTCCTGGAGGAGGAGGGAGAGACGTGGCCAGGGGATGGGGGAACATGGTCAGAGGAGCATGACAGTGGCCAGTTGCTCACCTCATTACTTCTCCCACCAGGATGATGGTGAACCCCAGAAAGAAATGGTTTCAAGGGAGGGGAGAGGAGACATTGGCCATTTCATGGGAAAAGATCTGCTCCCTGGCCATGGCAGCATGTGATGCCACCCATGGGGGCATAGCCAGGCCCCCTCCCTCACTCATACTTAATGGCCACGGTGGAGTTCCCCCCCACCTCCTGTCTCTCCTTCCTTCTTTCCCCTCCATCCCTGCTGCTTTCCCTCCTCGTCTTGTTCTGCTTGCCTGTGGGCATGGGAGATGGGGTGCAGAGACACTTTCTCACCCAGCTCTGCCCTCGTGGTCCCCTTCCAGCCCAGGCCCTGCTCAGCCTGCCCCCTCCACCTGTGGGCAGTGGCTGGCTCCCTCCCACTGGATATCAGCCTGGTGCCCCCCACGCTGCTGCCCCCAGCCTAGGAACCAGGGGAGCCTGGGCCGGCTTCCAGTGCCCTCTGCCTAAAAGCATTTGGAAGCTGCCTCTGGGTCAGCGCCAGAAGCTTCCACACAGACTGGCAGTTTGGCCAGGGTCGCCGCTCCTGCTGGGAGGTCCTGGAAAATTCCAGCCCTCCCCTGGCCTCAAGTGCTAGCTACCCCGAGAGGTCTCCCACCCCCACTCTCCACCCCGGCTGGCCTGTTCCCTGATGCAGTCTCAGCTCACATTGTCCTCACTGGCCGGGCCCTCGGGAATGCCAGGGCGGCCCTGGGAGGAGGCAGCTTGGCTTATGGGGGGACCAGAGGTTGTGGAACACAGTGACCTTGCCCAAGTCCCTTGGCCTCACGGGCCTCCACTCCGTCTGGAAGCCAGTCCATCTGTGGACATGGTGAGCCAGTCCAAGGGCAAAAAATTACATATGTTTTCTGGGGCGCCTGGGTGGCTCAGTCGTTAAGCGTCTGCCTTCGGCTCAGGTCATGATCCCAGGGTCCTGGGATCGAGTCCCGCATCGGGCTCCCAGCTCGGCGGGAAGCCTGCTTCTCCCTCTCCCACTCCTCCTGCTTGTGTTCCTGCTCTCGCTATCTCTCTCTCTGTCAAATAAATAAATAAAATCTTTTTAAAAAAATTATGTATGTTTTCAAAGGAATCAGGTTGGTAGGAGTCTGGAAATGCCTGCCGGTCCCCAAGCTGCAAACTGTATTCCCTCAGCCTTGCTGTTCGGGAGACAAGGGCTTGAGGCTTGTGAATTTGTCGAACACACGGCCAGCTCCTGGTAATGAAAATAAGAACATCGCGGTGGTGACTAAGAGGAACAGAGCTCATGCCACGTGCCGGGCACTGCGCTAAAGCCTTCCCGTGCAGAGCCCTCGCGGGCCTCGGCGCACTCCTGTGGGGTGGGAGTCCGCGCTCCTCCTCTTACAGAGGAGGAGACTCAGAGAGGTCGAGAGACTGGTCCAAGGTCACGCAGCCCGAGAGTGGAGAGGCTGGGAGTTCGCGCCTCATCTTGAGGGGACAGCGGCTCTTCCTCTCCTGCCTCCCACCAACTCGTTCTTCACCAAAGCCCTTGCCTCATGGGCAGAGCAGCCTCAGCCTGAAAATCTCCTGCGACAAATGCCAGTCCTGAAATGTCACCATTGTCCCTCAGTTCCCTGGGCCGATGGCTCCTCTTTCACCAATGCTGCCCACTCCCTCTGTGCCCTCGCTCTGCCCTCACAAGGGGACTGGAATTCTTTCCTAAGCCTGGAGAGGAGGCTTTGGCTGCTAGAATGTGGGTGATGGGGTGGGAACCCCCCAGGGGGAAAGTGCAGGGTCGCTGGGCGCAGAGACAAGGGAGCTAGGACTGTCTGGGATCCATTTCACGCCAGGCAGTTTCACGAACATCTCATTGTGCCCGGTAGGGATCACGACCCCAGTTTACAGATGCGGAAACTGAGTCTCCGGCAAGTAAATGAGCCACTTGAGTTTGTGCTGTTGGTGGGTGAGCCAGCCAGGTGTCTCATGGGGTCGGATGAGGGGAGGAGAGCACCTGTGGGGAAGCCCCGGGGTCCCCGGGAAGAGCTCCCGGCAGGTGTAGGCGGCCGGCACACGGGGAAGGCTTGGTGTCCTGCAAGAAACCCAGTCCCCCTGGTTTCTCCTGAAGGCTCTGCTGGCCGTGGAGTTGATGGCAGTGCCTCACAGAGTCACGGGGCCAGAGTAGAGCCGCTGCCGCCAGCTATGTCTGCAGCCCGATGCCTTCCAGATCTTGGCAGGGCCCCGTCAGCCCTGCCAGCTCAGGCCAACTGCTGCTTTGGACGTCTCGGGGCCAGCCAGAGAAGATTCCCCCTGCCCCCGTCCTGGGGCAAGGGTGAGCAGCCTCCCGGCTGGAGAACACGGAACTGGCAGGATGGCTGGCCCCCTGCCTACCGAGCCCACCCTGTGCCAGGCTCTGCGCCTAGGGCTCCCCGTCCCGATGTCCTCTTGCTGACTCCTCCCTGTACAAGGAACAGGTGACAACACCTGCCCAGAGAGGGTGTGTCCGCTTCCTCAAGGCCACCACTAAGCCAATCAATGACGGAATGGAAATTCGAACCCAGGGCTGGATCTAGAAACCCTCCAGATGATTGAATCCCCTTGTCAGGCGTTCTGGCCACTCCACATAGCCCCGGTTCTTGTTCTGATAAGCATCCTGAACTATCTGGACTCATTCTTTCCTTTGAGCAAGGGTTCGTGAGCACCTCTATGAGCCAAGCCCCATGCCGGCATCTGGCGATGAACCAGCGACCAAGCAAGACAACAGCTCTGCTTCCGGGCCTCCTGCGGTCAGGCGGGTCAGTCCCAGGAACTAATGTGGCAGTTCATGCTGGGAGTCGATGAGAACCAGGACACGGGACCTCGGGCCGGCCTGGGGGTCAGGGAAGGCTGGAAAGGAAGCCTGGGGTTGACATCTGGTCAGCAGGCATCAGAAGAGAGAGGTCAGCAGCTGGGGGAGAGCGGGGAGAGCCCTGGGGCAGAAGGAACCATGTGTGGTGATGGGGGCAGGGCACGGAGGAGTTGGGGAGCCACAGGCCAGGGTGGCCAGGGGCAGAGGGAGATGGAGACGGGCAGGGCCAGTCTCTGATCGATCGAGAATGGTGAGGGTCTTGAGAACAGTGGTGGGTGTTTGTCAGAGTAGGTTGGGGTGCACAAGGTGACGAGGGCATTGGTTGACAACTGAGCGGTCTGCTAGGCAGTTCCCCTGCATAAATGACCCCCAGATGGTCCTCTGCCCACTTCCTTTGTGGACAGCTGTTGTCTCTGTGCCCAGGGGCCGCACCTAATAGGAACCGACGCCTTCTCAGTAGCTCCTCTGCTCCACTGTGGGCAGGACGCAGACCCTGCATGTCTGCTGACCGCTGTAGTAGTCCACCTGAGCAAAGCGCCCGGACTTCGGGGCTGCACTGCTGACCCCCTGAGGGGTTTTGCTTGCTCTTTGCTGAAGTCTGGCCTCTGGGCGCCCGCCCCCATGAACTTCTCATCTTCACACACACCCCGTCCCTCGGAGAGGGAGGTGTCCGGCCAGCAGCAAGCATGCCCCTCTGCACCCCCTCCTGCAGCAGCCTGCGTGAAGCCTGGGGCGCTGTCCAGTGCTGCCTGTCAGCTGAGGGGCAGACGCCCTCCCAGAACCCCACCAAGAGGCTGCAAAGCCACGGGGGACCAGTTCTGCCAATGCCCCAGCACCCCTGGCCCACTGGGCACTATTGGGTCATTCCAGTTATTAATGACCTGTGTCTGGCACTGTCCTTGAGGGGCGGAGTCCCCACAGGGAGACGTCCAGGCAAAGCAAGGCTCACCCCACAATGAGCCAAGGGCTAAGACTGCTGCGGGTCCTCCCTTCCTGCCTGAGCACCTTGGTGAAAAACGCCTCCCGTACATTCCGCTCATCTCCTCCATCTCCTTGTCACTTGCCACCTCCTATGACTAATTCAGACGCCATCCAGGCTCCTTGGCTGCAGGATTCTAGATTCATCCTGGAGGCAGGACCCAACCCAGAAGGGCAGTCAAGAGGCCTCTCTTCCACTGAGGGGAAACAGAACATTCACCAAAACTCGGCGTTGAGCAGATTCATACTAAGCTAGTTTGGTGTTTTCAATTGGCCAGGGGCCTAGAATCCGACTGGCAAGGATGGAGAGGACAGATGGGATCCTATATGAAGCTCCTGACTCATTCAACTTCGAAAGAGAAGAAAACCTTATTAGTCAATGCTTCAAAGGACTGTGGTTTCACAGGAAGCTTCTCCGGCCCAGCCAGCTGGGGCGGCCTCCCTCACTGGCACCCCCGGCTTTGCCTGGTCCCACTGGAGGCCCCCGGCCCCCCCAAGCCAGGCGCCCGCCAGCCCGTTCTCGTCCCCAGAGCTGCTGCTTCCTTTCCCAGGGGCACCGGCCGCATCCCCGCTCTGAGCTCAGAGTGACCTGTTCTGGGTTGAAATGTGGCCCCTCCAAATTCATATGTTGTCATTCTAACCCCAAGCACCTCAGAATGTCACCGTATTTGGAGACAGGGTCTCGACGGAGGTAACTGAATTACAGTGGGGTCATTGGGGTGGGCCCTAATTCAACGTGTTGTCCTTCCAAAAAGAGGAGACTTGCACACAGAGATACGCACAACGAGAAGACAAAGGGAAGAGCCACAAGGAGAAGGGGCCCGTGTGCAAGCTCAGGAGAGAGGCTGCACCGGGTCCTCACTGCCCTCCGAAGGAGCCAGCCCTGCCAGCACCTGGATCTCAAGCTCTTGGCCTCCAGAACTGAGAGACAATAAACGTCTATTGGTCAGGCCACTGGGTTTGTAGTACTTTGTCACAACAGCCCCAGCAAACTCTACGTGACCTCACCCCGGAGGCTGCCGATGCCGCAGTGAGCACGGACATCTGCCCAGCCCAGCCTGCTGCTCACCAGGCCTGCTGTCCTGCCTGGCCCCCTCCGTGGCCCCCACGACCATCCACCGCTCCACGGATCTCCCTTCCGAGGAGCTAGAGCGGGTGGTCGAGGCTTGATTTCGTTCAGCCATGTCATCTTCTGAGAACGCTGGTCACGGAGTGTCAGCATCCTAGACTGAGCCCACGGGCAGCTCAAGTCTGAATGCGTCCCCTCGCCCAACATCTGCATACCTGCTATGTCCTGGGCTCTGTGCGCACCATCGATGATCCCAGGATGCAGGTGATGTGTTCCCTGTGGTTACAGGGCTTTCAATAATCCTTTACACTGGTTTTCAAAGCGTGTGCTTTCAGGAGGTCGGTAAGGAAACCACAGGACGAAGCATATATAACTGCGTGGCCCACCGCTCCCTGCTCCAGGCCCCCCGGGCCAGTGATCTCATGGGAGCCTTTCAAGGATCCTTTTAGGATAGACCACATCATCCCATTTCAGGGATGAGGGGGCGTGAGCTTGCAGAGGGTGACAAAGCTGCTAAGTGACCAAGCAGGATGCTGAGACCACCAGGCACGCTCTGTCTCC
The DNA here is from genome assembly GCF_002201575.2 of Neomonachus schauinslandi. Taxonomy (NCBI): domain Eukaryota; kingdom Metazoa; phylum Chordata; class Mammalia; order Carnivora; family Phocidae; genus Neomonachus; species Neomonachus schauinslandi. The sequence continues at coordinate 89,035,836 of NC_058415.1, read as the reverse complement.
AGGCCCAGCCCACACGCCCCGCACAGGGTTGTTCTGAGGACCAGCAGGGACCCTGTCCAGGCTGGGCGACTCCCCCCTGCCCGGGGCGGGGCTGGGCCTCTGGGGGTGTCCCTCCCAACCTCTCCCAGAGCACACAGTGCTTCTGGGTTTTGCTTTACGAAAAAGTTGCGATTTTTACTGCCGCCGAGCATGTAGAACTATGGCTTCATTTTACGGTGTATGGAGCTAGTTTTATGTACTCTTGACAGTTTCAAATTCACTTTCCTCTGAGGGCTGGGGGCGTGGATATGTAGCCCTTACCTCGCTGCAACGCCACTACTCCACACTTGTGCCGAGCCTCAGATGTAGAAAGGAGACAGCCATCCTAGTCCCAAGTCCTGAGGTGAGCAGCTGGTTGCCGGCTTCTACGGGACAATGAGCGCGAAAGTACTTTGGAAGTGAGAGTCCTCGGGAAGGAGAGAGCTCAGCTTAAGGGGGCTTCCAGTCCAGGCAGACAGGGGCTGAGAGGGTGGGGAGACGATGAAGGCTTTGGGGAGGCAAGGGCCCCCCCTCTTCTGACTCCAGCAAAGCTTTCTTAGGAAGCATTGCATTCAGTCTCCCCATTTAGAAGAGAGGAAAAACCGAGGTCCGCTGGTCCCAGTGGAAGGTTCTGGGCCAAGTGAGGCGAGGGGGCCTCTGCGCCCCTACTCTCCCTCCTGCCACCCCCTCCCCTACCTGACATTGGGAAGCCTCCCCGCCCCTGCCCCTCACCTAGCCCCTCCTCTCACTGGGTTCCCATTTCCCATCTTGCTCACTGATCCATTCAGGTCAGAGCAGAGGCCAAGCAGAGGGGTCATCGCTAACTATATGCTAATGACAGCAGGGACCAATCAATCTCCCCCTTAATCAGGCAATCAATGTGCACTGCAGGTGTGTCCGATCCTGGCCCGGGGGTGGGGGGGGTGGAGGTGGAGCGCCAGCGGAGGGAAAGGAGGAGAGGGGAGGGGAGCCAGAAAGGAAGGGGAGGGAGGGGCAGCGCCCAGGCCCCAGCCCTGACCCCAGCACGTGGGGGCCCTGAGCTCGGGGGCCCTGCCTCCTCCCCACCCCGGAGAGCCAGCTGCAAATTGAAATCACTGCTCGGTAGGAACCAAGAGGGAAGGAAAAAAGGGGGGAAAAAGACAGCATCTTTTTAATCAAGGCTCAGAGCTACAGCCACTAATGAATTCAAGGCTGTCGGGAAGCCCAGGGCAAGTCTGGGTGGAGAGAAGCCAGACGACTTCTCCCTCCCCTGCACTCCCGCCTCGCAGCTCCCTGTCCACAGAGGCGAGGGTTGGGGTCAGGCTGGGAGGAAGGGCTTTTAAACCTTCCCCCTGGAGGACCTCAGGTCTCTGGTCCTGCCTTTTAGAGATGGAAAGGCCGGCCAAGGTCACAGGCAGGGCAGAGGCTTTTTCATCAGCCCTCACGCCCACTACAGCTCCCATGCAGGCTCCCTCTCAGCCTTGGTTTAGGAGGGGCTGTTCTGATAAGAGATGCACATGGCCGTTTCCTGGTCCTTTATCTGAACAGCCCTCCTGTGCCGCCACTGGAACTACCGTTCTTTACCCAATTGTGCACCAGCTTTAGATACAGTAGCGCCCTGGATTCTCACAACACCTTAGTTGTTATGATTATGCCCATTTTATAGGCGAGAAAACTAAGGCTCAGTCAGGATCATGGAATCTGCCAATGTTTCAGCCAAGTTGGGAGCGGGGAGACACAGCCTCTTGGCCTCCAAACTCTCTTCCGGGGAACCCCACGGTGGTTCCTGCTTCAAGGTCCTGGTTAGGGCCAGCCCCACCCTGTCCCTACCCCTCCCCACCCTCCTCCCGCTCTGGGGTGCCCTGATGCTGCCCCTATCTCTGCAACTCCTCAGCCCCCATCACCCGCTGCAGCTTTTTCCCGGTTACAGGTCAGCTTTGGATCCAGATCCTGTTTTCAGAGTGTGAAGGCGCCAGGTTATGGCAGGTTGGGATTTAGCCTTTTGTCCCTTACTGGCTGTGTAATGCTAAGTGAATTGTTGGCTGTCTCTGGCCATGTGTGGCATGACCCAGCTACTCTCCCCTCGCCCCCTGTAAGGCCCTTCCTGTGGCTCACGTGCCTTTCTTGACAGATGAGTCAACTGAGGCCCAGAGGGGTTAACTCACTTGCCCAGGTCACCCAGCAAACATGGCAGGGCACTTGAGCACATGGCTCTGCCCCAGCATGCCCCGCACCCTGCAAACCCTGACAGCCCGCCTCCGCTCCCCCTGGCTCTTTGCCACCTCCAAAGAATCCCGACGGAGAAGCAGAATGAAAGGCTGGTCTGAGGAGGAACAGGGTAAATGATGCTGGTTAAGGAATTCATGGCCTGCGAAGCATATTCCCAGAACAGCTCGTTTTGGAAGTTCTGCTGTTAGGAGCTCTGTGTGGTGGGAACTGTGGGCGGAAACTGAGGTTCAAGGCCACACCCACGGAGGAGAAAACAGGGGCCTCATCTGCTTCTCCCGCACGGCCTCCTTCCGGCTTGGCGCTGGGTTCCACCGCAGGTGCAGCCCCGGGCGCCAAGCTGGGCGGGACCTGGGCCCTGAAGCTCCAGGTTTCTGGAGAAACCCCCTCGGGGTGGCTTCCATCAGAGGGCATGGGCTAGGAAAGGTGAGAGAGCCCCCCTGCAGCCGAGGCCTGGAGGGGTTGGCGGCAAAGCTCTAGAACTGCCAAGACAAGGGCCACTGGCCATATCTGAATTAAAAGTAATGAAATACATGTGAATCAAATTTAAACCCATGTCAAGTAACTGAGGTGCGAAATCCAGATCCTCTATCGCCCTTGAAGGGCTCAGTAGCCACCTGTTGGGAACCAAGGCTGCAGCCCAGGGACCTGCCGTCTGCCCCAGCAGGCAGGTACAGACGCAGAACCTCAGAAGGTTCAACTTCACAGGTGTCTTCCGGAGACATTGGGTTTTCCTTTCCGTGGGTTGGATCCTCCCGTCTGCGCCTCTGGTGCGTGGCCCAGCGCGGCCACCCACAGCATTTCCGTCCTCGCAGAGTCCCGAGAGAGCAGCCACAGGGGCCTCAGCCCAGTCTGCAGATGAGCCCTGGGTCCCTTGTGCAGCTCTGCCCAGGGCATCGGGGCTGTGGGCTGGGGGTTTCCTCGGAGGGGACATGTTTCCAGGGGCCAGAGCCGGGACAATGAGAGCCAGAGAGAGGTAACATTATGTAAATGCCACTCCAGGTGGGGACGTGCCTCTCTGCTGGAGCCTTCCTGTCGCCAGCAACCCTAGGCTGGAGGTTCTGTTCTATAGATAAGACTACTGAAGCTTGGAGAGAGGGTCAAGTAACTTATCTAGGATTGTGCAGCCAGTGATTGACAAACCCTCAAGATCAAGTTTCCTAAGATGACTATCCTGAGAGCAAGGCTGTCTCTCCAAGGCCAGCAGGCTGGCACCAGTGTGGGCCACCCGTGGGCTTCCCTTTCCCTACCGCCAGCTCCCCTACTCCTTCATCACCCCCTCAGGAGAGAAGGGCCCCCACCGCTCCGTGAAAGTAACACCCAGATCACTGCTGGAGGTCACAGGGTCTGAGTGACTGTGGTCCCGCATGGACCCTGCCCGGGAGACAGGCCTGCTTCCTGGGGTGTGCAGGGCACAGAGTGAGGAAATGGACTGGCAGCCATGTTTCTGCTGGTCCCAGAATCATAGCTCCTTGTGCAGTGTATACTCAGGGCAGATAGACTGCAATAGCAAATAGCCCCCAGATCTGAGTGACTCAACAGAATGAAGGTGTCCACTCATGTCACAGTCCAGTGGAGCTTATTGCAAAGGGGGAGACTGTGCTCCATGGAGTCATCCAGGGACCCAGGCTCCCTCCAACTAGTGGCTCCACCATCCCCCAGAGCAGGGGCCAGCAAGCTTCTATCTGTAAAGGGCTAAATAGTAAATATTTTAACATCATAGGCCATGCAGTGGCAGCTACTCGATTCTGCCATTGTGGTATGAATGCAGACGGGGACAACATAGAAAGGAATGGGTGTGATCATGTTCTAATAAAACTTTATTCATAAACACAGATGGAGGGCTAGATTTGGCCACTCTTATCCTAACGTCTTGAAGACCTTCACTGGACCCTCTGCATCTGATGAAGAGACCAGGAAAGAGAAAGCTATGGGGAATCATGCAGGAGGTTTTGGGGTGAAGACGGGAAGTGGCAGACATTGCTCTCACCTACTGGCCAGAACTCAGTGGCATAGCCCCATCTCACTGCAAGGTGGGGCTAGGAAATGTGGGTCTCCTGTGTGTCCAGGAGAAACACAGGCTAGAAGAAGTTTTCAGGGTCACCTGTTCCCCACTCCTACCCCTGGTCCATGCTATAATTGCCCCCAGAGAAGAGGCCTTCCTCATCAGTCTTTGGAAGCTTTAATAACAAGAATGCTTTTCCAGCATGCCCCTGAAACAGTTCTTCTAGTTTGACCATAGAGGCCTGGGAGGGCTGGAGGGGCTGTCCATCTGAGCCCCCGGCCCCAGGGGAAGCCATCAGCCTCTGTCAGGTAGGAAAAAATGATTACTTCGATCTGCTACCCTCGTGTTTAGAAGCTTACATCATGGTCAGCTCATTCATTCATCAGTTATTATGGGGTATGGGGGGGGTGTTACCATAAGCGAAACCTGCTTGAACCCTGCCCTCATTCCCCCAAAACCTGTGTGGTTTTTTTGCTTTTTAAGCTCCTTTATTGCCCCCCACATGAAGTAGGAGCTGGGCTAAGGGCCTCACGTCCTTCGTAGATTATCTCCTGGGAGGAAGTCTGTGATATATCATAAAAATGGAGCTAAGGCTTCCCCCTCTCCCTGCATCCACATCTTTTGCCATGCAACCTGGCAGTTCTCCACACTCACCCTGAAATCTCCAAGAGGCTGTCTTTTGCCCAAAGGGATTTTAGCAAACTGATGCAAGCAGAGCTCCAAAATCTCTCATGTAACGGGGTCTGCACTCACTCTGGCACTCTGCCATTGCACTCTGAACATGCATGGGCTAGCCTGGCGGAGAATGAAAGCCACATAAGACAGAGCCAAGTCTCCCGAACCACCCCAGCTGCCAGTCCCCTGAGCCCCAGACATGAGAGTGAGCCCAGCCAAAGCCTGCAGAGCTGCAAGACCTGTGGCCCACCAGCTGACTCCAGGGGTGTGAGAAATAAGTGCTTATTGTTGCATGCCACTGAGATTTGGGGGTTATTTGTTGTGGGGCATCACTGCAGCAGTAGATAACTGATACACTCTTGTTCCTTCCATTTTGAAGATGGAAAACTGAGGCTAGGAGATGTTAGGTAATTTTCTCAAGGTTCAGCATTTGGTAAGTGGCAGAGCCTGGGTTTGCCCCTGTATCTGTCTAACCATTGCTCTTGCTGCTAGAACACAAGCTCCATGAAAGCCAAGGCTTTTGTCTAAAGATTTAACAACTGCTTGATCCTCTCAACGATAATGGTGCCTGGCACATAGTAGGTGCCAAGATTTGTCCAGTGAGTGAACAAATTCTTTTGAGTGGGAGCAACCGAGAGGCCCTTCTTGTTCTCAGGAAACACATGAGGGCATTGGCTCTTCTACAGCAGGGAGAGAAGGAAGCCATTGAACCAGCAATCAAAATCCTTCCATCAACAGGAGCCTGAAATCAAGGCCAACACTAGGGATACATTACCACTCAATCATGCACTTTGTTCTCTAGAAGGCCCAGGAAACCAGGGCAGAATCAAAGGGTAAGGAGAGAAAGGTTCTTTAAAAAGCACTGGGCTTTTGACATGATGAGAGCCCCTTTGGGAAAGAGGTAGGGAAGAGGGTGCAGGATGTAGCTCAAGGGGTAGGCTCGGAGCAGGGAGGTTGCTGCTTGGTACAAGCCAGGATGTGACAAGTTGAGGCCAAGGCAGTGCCCAGAGGAACATCTTGGGGGATGGTGGGAAAGAGAGTCTTGATCAGGCCCCTTCACAGGCATCCTACTTGCCCCTGTGCACCCCAGCCTTGCAACTCCAGGAGCTCCCCAGAGAGCCCCTACTCTGCCCACCATCAGCTCTGAGAGCAAGGGAAGCAACAGTTTTTTTTCACTGGCTGGGGTTTAACACACACACACGCATACACACACACGCACACACAGGAAAATCGATTTTCACTTATCTTATTTCCCCCATCGCGCACCCACGCTCCAATAACCTTATGAGTTCATCATGTTCCTGCTCCTGTTGTTTGTCAGCATTGATATGTCTCTAATTGAAAATAAAAATGCAGGAGTGCATAGGCATGCATGTGCACCCATCACCACACAAACACATACATGCACACACAGAAAACCATCCTCGTGGACCAGCTTGGCTCTCTGGATGGTCTGATGTTATCCAATAGTCTGACAAAGCAAAGCAGCCACCAGATAAGGCATGTCTTTGGTTCGCTGTCTCTTGAAAACTCTAGAGATCCAGCCTCAAATGTCCTTCTTTTCTCCCTTGGAGCCCACGCAATTTTCAGACTATGACAGGGTCTTTTTGAAAGCATAGAAGCTGGTGTCACCTATTGATTGGGCCCCAGAAGAGAGACAGGGCTGGGCCACTGTATCCTTTTCTAATTCTTTCTCTAAAAGTTTTAATCACAGGGTGACAGTGTCAGCTTGCATTATATTATGACTGTCTATCCCAGTACTCATTGTAATGCATGCTGCATGGCATGCAGTGGGTGCTCAATAAATGTTTGTAGAAATAAATGTCATTTCTAAGTGATGAGAATGTTCTTAGAATAAGGGGGAAGATTGCAGTGCTCTCTGCTCCACTCCAGTAAAAAAAACAAAACAAACAAACAAAAAAACACCTTGCCGTCTCTGACTCTTCTAGCGCTGGTTCTTTTGGAAGTTTCACCATAGCAAGCAGCAGAGCTGGGCTTGTTTCAGTTACGGGTCATTGCTATGAATCAGTTAGACTGGCAGTTAAGAGCTGGACTCTGAGGCCAGACAGACCTTTGCTTGAACCCTGGCTCTGGCGTATGTATGGCTTCAGGCAGGTTACTCAATCCCACTGAGCCTCCTATTATAAATGATAATAATAATAGGACCTGCTTCAAAGATTTATTGTGTTCTCAGTGAGACAAAGCATGAAAAGGATCAACACAGCCCTAGCACAGCATTAGTGCTTCTTCATGGTGGTGGTGCTAATGCTGATGTCGATGTTCATGCATAGTCCAGGCTTGGCTCTGCTGAATAGAGATGAGAAAAAGCAAGAGCCATGTCCCCTGTGGGCCCACAGTTGGGTGGGGAGACAGAGAAAGCGCGTGAAGAACTAGAGAAGCATTGCTTACTAAACTTGGCTCTAAGTTTGGTAGGAGGTCGGAGGAGTGAGAGGGAAGAGTGGGCTGAAATGGTCAAGAGAGGGTTCCTGGAGGAGAAGATATGGGGATGAGCCTTGAAGCATGTGAGGGGTGGATCAGATGATGAGGTGATGGGGAGAGGGGCAAAAGGCCTGGGGCTAAAAGGAAGGGAATGTGTGCAATGCCTGCAAAGAGCTGCTGGACAAGAGGAAGGGGTGTGAGCACAGATCATAGGTCTGGAGACATGTGGTGAGTTTGGCTTTCACCATAAAAGTGGCATCAGCAGCACAGTTTGTGTGGGAGAGGTGCCCATGCTTCCCACTGGGGAAGTTATTGCCTGGTGACTGCAATAATGTGAAAACAAAAGTCTCTCCTTCCAGTAGTCTGGCAATGGTTGTGTCTGACCAGAAGCCTTTGTTTGGTGTCACTTCACACTCTCTGCCCCATCTCCACTGCTTCTTTTCTTCCCTGGCTCAGAAGCCCTGAAAGAAGATGGCCAGGATTCACTGAGCGCAGGCAGAAGTGAGACGGCTGGGCTCCCAGCCAGCAATGGTTGATTCAGCACCATGGACAGCGCCACGGGCCGCCGCCGCACCTTCATCCTCAAAAGTCCTGTGATTTCCATGTTCCCATAAAAACCCTCCTCTCCTCTGGGTAGCAATTACTGCTCTTCTGCTGTGCCCATTCTCAGATCTCCACTCCTGCCTATTTTTTTTTTTTTGTACCTCATATTCTTAAAGCCTAGTTCTATCTTCCAAGAGGTCAGCTGATACATGTGCCTCATTCATCCCATAAGCCTTTCCCAGTGTCCTGGCTGTGCCAGTCTCTGTACTGACATAACATCTAGGCTCATCTCCGATGGGAGTGGGGGCCAGTGAGGGCCTCTCTGCTATCAACTAATGTGCACTTCCCTAAGATCTCCTGAGGCCCCTGAGTACCTTCGCCAGAGGCACAACTTCAAAGAAGTGAATGCTGGGCACCAGTCAGAGGACAGTTGCACCCTCCCAGTGCCCCATGAGTTATTAGTCAATGTGGAAGCAGCTGCTGTTGAGAGTGCACTGTTACTGCCCTGGCCACTAAGGTAGGCACAGCTGCATAGAAACCATATGCCCTCCCTGCAAGGTGGCATCCTGATTACCTACACTTGACAAGTGTACCCAGAAAGTTGGGGTCACTCTCCCCATGCCACACAGCTAACAAGGGGCAGAGCGGGATGGGACACCAGTTTGCGGCTCCAAAGTTTGGCTCTTTCCTCTCTTCCCTCTATAGGAGCAACTTCAGATGGTCCTATTGGGTTGAAATGCCCATCATTCATTCTTATGGGTCAAGAAATGGCTGAATATCAGAAATATCACCTTAATTTTTTCCCATTGAGGACATCCCTCCCCCTGCCAAGTGTCTGCTTCCTCCCAGCAGCACACTTCCCCTCTGTGGGCAGGCTGGGTAGAGCTTTTCCTCCAGGGCAACTCTCTGCTCAGAGGTGGCCCCGCTGAACCAGCCAGACTGCATGACCCTTGCAGCAGCTAATGAACACAGGTCACAAAGAGAAAAGCAGCTTTGTGAAATAATCCTTGATCTGGGAGGCTGCTTGGTGTGAGCACGCAGCTTCATCAGAACGTTTCTGGAGGGGAATTAATCATGAAGCTCAGTGGCATCGCCAGAGGTGGGGAGGGGTGAGGAAGGTGGTAGGGTTTGGGGGTAGGGAGGATATTTCATGCCAGCAATCAACGCTGGAAAAAGTTCTGTGAATATCAATGGTCCAAACACAGTCTGGAGGCTGGGTGAGGACACCAGAAAGCAGGAAAAGCCAGGCTGAGAGAGAATTGTATGAATGAGAAATCACCTATCTGCCTTTGCAGCTGGAGAAAAAAGGACTGGTGGCATTTGTTCATTCATTCAACCTTTTGTTCAATCAGTCTGTATTCACAGAGGTCCTCCGGGTGCTGGCAACCTGTGCTGTGGGCTGGGACTGGTACTATAGTGACAGGACAGATGTGGCCCTGCCTTCACGGACTTGCAGAGACATTCAGAATTAGGGGTTCTGCACTTATTTCCAGAGTTCCCCCCACTCTTCTGACCTCTATTGTGTAAGATCATTAATATTGAGCCTTTGTCATGTGCCAGGCACAATGCTGTGCTCTCAAAAAATCCTGACGGTATGTGGGGCGCCCGGGTGGCTCAGTCGTTAAGCGTCTGCCTTCGGCTCAGGTCATGACCCCAGGGTCCTGGGATCGAGCCCCGCGTCGGGCTCCCTGCTCTGCGAGAAGCCTGCTTCTCCCTCTCCCACTCCCCCTGCTTGTGTTCCTTCTCTCGCTGTGTCTCTCTGTCAAATAAATAAATAAAATCTTAAAAAAAAAAATCCTGACAGTACGTTGTGGAAATGGGTGCTATTTTCTGGTATTACAGATGGGGGATGAGGCTCAGAGGGGATACAGAATTCACCCAAAGTCCCTGAGTCAGTGGGTGGTGATCTGGGTTTCAAACCCAGGCCAGTCTGAGTTCAGAGCTCACTCTCTTAGCCACTTCTGTTTCTCTAAGGAAACAAAAGTTTTTAATGCTTTGCCCAGACTCCAATTCCCTCGGCCTCCACATCCCCACATCCTCACCTCTCGAAGCTCAAAGCCTTGATGCAAGGTCCTCTTGGCCCTCCTTAATCTTTTGTGTCCTCTCACTTGCTGTGAGGCTGGAGGATCATTAAGCAAAGTGAAAAATTTAAAGGAAAACTGAAGGTCTTTGAAGACACCAAGAGGAAACCTCTGATGGCTAAGGACGTGGGAGTGCCTGCCCTGGCTGAACACCGTGGAGGCAGCAGGAATAGCCTGATCCAGTCCTTGCTCTCACAGACCTGAAAGTCTGACCAAAAACACGGACATCCGACAGATCATGACAACCAATAACTGCTCATTTCCAATTTTGATGGATTCTTTGCAGACCGGCTATGGGTTGAGTAGCATCCCCCAAAGTTTGTGTCTACCTGGAACCTCAGAATGCAACCTTATTGGGCATCAGGGTCTTTGAAGATGTAATTAGGGTAAGCATCTTGAGATGAGAGCATCCTGGACCAAGGTGGGCCCTAAATCCAATGACAGTGTCTGGAGGGGACTGAGAAGGAGAGAGACACACACAGAGGAGAAGGTGATGGAGGACGGAGGCAGAGGCTGGAGGGAAGGCATTACCAGTAGCCACCAGAAGCTGGGAGAACGGCACAGGATGGATTAGCTCTGAGTCTGCAGCCCAGCCCTGCCAACACCTTGATTTCGGATTGCTGGTCTCCAGAACCGGGAGAGAATACATTTCTGTTGTTTTAAACCACCCAGTTTGTGGCAGTTTGTCATGGCAGCCTAAGGAAACTAAGACAATGTGTGAGGCTCTGGTCTGATCTAGGGAGTCAAGGACAGTCCCTTGAGGAAGTGACATTTGCTCAGAGACCTGAAAGGTGTATAGGAGTTGGCGGGAGAGTGTGTTCCAGATGGAAGGACCAACAGGTACAAAGCCCTGAGCCAGGAAGGAGGACCCGAGAAAGGACCGAGAGGGCTGGTGCTCTGGGAAGAGAGGAGGTGATGCCAGGTGTGCCTGGAGAAGTGGGCAGAGGAAACCCCAGTGGAGTGTGGACTTCTTGCTGAGAGAAGCAGGGTGCTGCTTCAAGCTGGGAGCCCAACAGACCTCAGCCCTATGGCATCCGAGCTGTGCTGGTCTCCGCCCTGCAACACAGGAGGTGCTGGGTAGATATTAGTTCATGGGTTCTGGGGTGTGTGTGTGTGTGTGTGTGTGTGTTTGGGGAGTGCAGTTGGCCATGAGTGCGTCTGTCGTGTACATGCTGCCTCCCAGGACAGCATGTCGCACCCGCTCCCAAGCCCTTGCTTCTCCCTGCAGGCTGCTGCTTTATTTTGCCCTTCCAGACACGTTGTCTGGAAGCCCCCTCCCCATCCCTGCCTGCATCCTGGGTCCTTTGTCCATGTGAGACAACCCCCCAGGTTCCCGTCACCCGCCCCCCCGCAAATGCCTGTCTGCCACGCTCGTCATGTTAACAGGGCACTTTCTCTCCTTTGGTCACCCTCAGCCTGAACTAAAATAGCATTACCACGGAGCCATGTCTGATGTGCCCAAGGAATTCCAAGTCTCCGGTGACTTCATTAGCTCCAGCGCCTTGAGTCATTCGAGCCACGGTGCTTTCTGGTCCTGAGCGCCCCACCCCACCCCTGCAGAGAGGTCCTCATTAGCTGGGAAATATGAACCACTTAGTAGTTCCATTAACTTGGTGCTTCTAACATGTTCCATCTCTGCCTTTCTTCCCCCTCTGCCCCTTCACCTGTGATTCTCTGCCTCTCCACTCATTAGCCAGAGGCGCCTCCTGTCTCTCCATCCCTTCCTCCGCACAGTGTCAGGACGCCAGCCCAGCCTACCTGGCTCCCCACGTCTCTGGGAGTTGCTGAAGTGGGCATCACACGTGCTCTACACCTGTCTGTTAGCTGTGGCCACCACGGGGCATCTTGTGCCGCCCCCCCACCCCAGCTGTCCCGGCTTCTGCTTATCTATGTCCCCTGCCCACACACCTGCCTGGAAACCCCTCAGCCTTGCAGCCTCTCCTGGAAAACAGCAAGGTTCCTGCCAAGGGGTGGGGGGGCCACTCCTGGGGACTTCCAGATCTCCCATCCCCCAGGGCACAAGATGATCCTAGGGTCCCCTGACCCCACAGCAGCGTGGCTGGAGTGCAGCCTGCCCCAAAGGCCACCTGCACTTGAAGTTTAGCGTGATGGAACAGTGGGTCTGGGTCAAAAAGGCCCGGGTTCGCAGCTTGTTTCTGCCGCTTACAGGCTTGTGACCTCAGGCAAATCGCTCCACACTTGGGACCTCAGTTTTGTCATCTGTAAAATGGGGGTCCTGAATGAGTCCTCTCACTTCATTCTTCCAACAATGGGGTGGGTGCTATTATTACCCGCCGTCACAGTGGTATACGTGCGAAGTGAGGGTAGCTGTGGACATGAAGGGGGGGGTAACTTTCTGACTGGCATTTGAGCTGAGCTTCTGAGGGCCTGGAAGCTTCCATCAGGTGAGAAGCATTTGTGTCCCAAGCTCACAGATCAGTTAGGTAGGGTTGGCAGGTCTGAGCATGGCGGCCTGAGTGTTCCCTCCTCTGTTATGCATTTGTTGAGTTCCTGCTGCGTCTGGAGACCAGGGCTGCAGAGGGGAAGGGCGCTCCCTGGGGTTGTGTCACACACCCCCGCCCCGGGCTGTGCTGGCTGGGCGCAGGGCAGACCAGCCCCTGACTCATGGAAAGCTGAGGCTGTGTGCAGGAAGGAGGTAGGAGAGCCGGGACAGAGACTGAGCGGGACTCAGCCCGGACTCACAGCTTCCCCGACACTCATTTCCTGAGAGTGGGCACCGCCCCCCTCCCAGCATCCCTGCAGCCTCCTTGCCTCTCCCTGGAGAGATGGTGGTTCTTCTTGTGTTTTGGTTGTGTCCCCGCAGATCAGGGAAGTAATGAGCAAGCTTGTCCTCCCCTCACTTAGCTCAGGGCTCTTCAAGGCCAATTAAACTGCGTGCTAATCACCTACACAGGGGAGAGCAGAACCAGGGTCGATTGAAGCAAAAATATCTCTGTGCTCCATCGTGGAGAGGGGAGCTGTCACCCCAAATCCAGCTCACACGCTCGTGCAGAAACACAGGCAGCTGAGCTTCACAGGGGTCGCGGTATTGCTGCAGAGGGCAAGCAAGCATCCAGCCAGCTGGCCAGCCAGCAAATGCAGATGAGGGCTCTTCTGTACCGGGCGTGGGGGACACAGCCCCGCCTCACGGGCTCACTTCTAGTTGGGGAGGAAGGCATCAATAAGTCAGTGAATCTCAGAAGGTGATTCGCCCCAGGGAGAAGACTAAAGAAGGGCCAGGGGGAGGTCAGGAGTGTGGGGTTTTGTGGTGTTGAGATTCTAGCAAAGTCTTGAAGGAGGCAAGGGAGTGGGCTGGTAGGCTCCACAAATGGGGTAGCTTGATACAACAGAAAATGATTCCCAGTCCGGAGGGCCAGAGCCCAAAACCAAGGTGTAGACAGGATCAGTTCGTCCAGGAGGACCTGAAGAACAATCTGATCTGGGCCTCCCTCCTGGTTTCTGGCAGCTCCAGACGCTCTGGTCTGTGGACACATCACTCCCAATGCTGCCTCCACGCCACGTGGCCTTCTGTGTGTTCCTGTGTCTTTGCTTCTTCATATAAGGACACCAGTCACTGGATTTAGGGCCCACCCGGATCCAGCGTGACCTCTCCTAAGCTAATTATATCTGCAAAGGCCCTATTTCCAAATAAGATCACATCCACAAGTTCTCGGTAGTTACAACCTAAACATACACTCGGGGCAGAGGGGTGACAGTTAACCCACAGCACTTTGGTTTTCTTGAATGTGGCTTCAGCCTGAGACTGGCCTTGGGCAAGCTGGTCACCCTTCCAGTTATGAGGCACTGATGAGGATAACCAAGTCCCCATTCCCAGCCCCCTCTCTCTGGGCCAGGCCCTGTGCAAAGCTGCCCACATGGACTCACTCAGGGGGAGACAGAGCGTGGGTGCCCCCCAGTAACCCTGTTCCTGGATCTATAGAGCTCAGCGGACCCCAGCCTCCCTCCCCCTGACCCCATGCCTGGTGCAAAGGAGGCAGGCGGTGCATGGAAGCCGTGGTTACTGTTATTATCAGCTCTGGTTCTCTGTTTCATCCGTATGTGTTTTAGTTCCTGGGCACCATGACGGAAGGGATCTGAATTGTTCTCCCCTGAGTCCCAGGGCCCAGAAACCTTTATTGTATTCTTAAACATTCTGGGCCCTCGGAAACATTCATTATTCCCTACGGTGCTTTCACGGGACTGCCCGGATTGTGAGCACCTTGAGAGCAGGGCCCTGATTCTAACCTCTGCGGTCTCCCAGGGAGCCCAGGACAGTGCAGGGTCCAAAGAGCTCGAGCCCATTAGCCTGAGAGCAGCACCACATGGGACAGGAGATGCCGGAGTGGGTGCTAGCCCACCCCCGTCACTGCCTCTTTTATAAATGGGGTTCCTGTCTCTGCCTTGCCTCTCCCTCCCCTGGCAAAGCCAAATGAGCCCAAACCACTGGGCTGCATTGGGGTCCTCCATGTGGGAGGGAGATACATAAGGTGCTCCCTGAGGACCCCTCCCTCCCAGGTCACAGCCTGTGGCCTGGCTGGCCACAAGGCCCTCCTGGGTGCTGACCACATGTCCCGACCACCCACCACTCCCCGCATCCAGCGCCCATCCCGTGTTTCTTGCCCCCCATGCCTGGAATGCCCTCTTCCCAGCCCCTCTCTATCTCCCAGGTAACTCCAAGTCGTGCTTTATGACTCTGTTCAGCACCCACTGGGGTGGCCAAAATCCCAAAGGTTGACAACACCAAATGTTGACAGGGAGATGGAGCAACAGGAACTTGGCTTATGTTCTCGATGGGGTGTAAGATGGAAAACCACTTGGAGGACTGACTGGCCGTTTTCTGTCAGGTTCGCCATCCACCTGCCCTCTGGCCCGTGGTTCCGCTCCTGGGTCTTTACCCAAGAGAAATGAAAACATGTTCACAGAAAGACTTGCTGAGGAATGTCCATAGCAGCTTTAGTTATAGTGGACAGAAACAGGAAGCAACCCCAACTGTCCACCTGTAGGTGCATGTTTAGGCAAATTGCAGTCCATCCTTCTGGTGGGATGCTGCCGAGCCACGGAATGACCCGCTGCCTCACAAAGGAGGACTCCAGAGATGGGCTCAGTGAGTGTCCATGGTTCGTTTAAATGAAATCCTAGAACCAGCAAAAATAGATCTAGGTGTTTAAAAATCAGAACAGCAGAGGAGGGCAGTTGGCTAGAAGGGGTATTGGGAACAGTTTCTAGCGTATTCTGGATGGTGGTTACGTGGGTGGGTAAAACATATTGAAGTGAATATATAAGATCTGGGCACTTGATAGTACCTTGAATATACCTCAATTACATACGTGTGTATATGTGTCTACGTGTGCGTGCATGTACCCCGGCCTTCCCCCCTGCCAGGACCCCTTCCCCAGGTCCACCCACACTCAGCCCAGTGGAGCCAGGAGCACCTTCCTCCCGGTCCAGTCGGCATCTCTGCCCCGCATTTGCTGCAGGGCAACCACCTATCCGGTTGCTCGGCACCCCCCGGCCTTCAGGGCGCCCCTGTGGATCCTTTACTCCTGTTTGTGTCTCCCTGAGCCCAGCATCGCTCCTCATGCCTCTGGGGTATTTACAGATGTGTGCTGAACAAATGAGGAAATGATCGCTGGGTCTTTGTTTATGGTTGTAGCTACAGTCTAGACCCAGGTTTGCATCCACAAACCCCACTTCTACCTCCTCTGTACATCGATCTCCATTAAACCCATATCGATCCATAAACTCAATTTCTAGTGCGTCTGTATCACTAACTCTCTCTATGAACCTCCCGAGCTCCTGGGGAGGTGTAAGCAGGGGTCCCCGCAGGCTGACAGCTCTGCCGCCTCTGCCAGTGCCTCCCCGAAAGCTTGCCCACTCCGAGACCCTCTGCCGCCTCATCCTTCTGGCCCAGCTTTCCTTTCCCAGTGTGTGCTCTGCTTCTATTCTGAAAGACTGCAGCGAGCTCAGGGAGTCCAAGGTCAGGCTCTGATCTGGACACAGCTGGGTTTGGTTTCTGGCACTGCTCTGCGACCTTGAGCAAGTCACTTCTCTCCAGCCTTGGTTTACTCATCTGTGAAATGGGATAATATTAGCGCCTGCTTCGTAGGACTGTCAGGGGGACCCAGTGAGGTTTTGTGCGTAAAGCACTAGCTGGGTGCTTGAGGGAACTGGGCAGCCAGGCAGCCCCTTGCGTCCCCCAGGGCTGTGCAAGGTGAGTGGGTCACCCAGCCAAAGACCGAGTGATTCCAATCCTACCATCCCTGCACCCGGGCAGCCTCCAGTGGGCCTTCTCAGCTCAAAGGGCATTTTCAGCTCAGGGGTGTCTGGCTGGCTCAGTCAGAAGAGCGTGCGGCTCTTGATCTCAGGGTTGTGAGTTCGAGCCCCACGTTGGGCATGGAGATTACTTAAAATAAATAAATAATTAACATTTTTTAAATGGCATTTTCAGCTCAGACCAAATAGCCCTAGGCTAATTTAAAAATGAGATTCTTGGTGGAACCCCAAATACCAGGGAGGGGAGGCGAGGCAGGGCAGATGCCAGCCACAGAGGAGAGGGGCGAGTGGGGAGATGTTAGTCAAGGGCACACATTTCCAGTTAGGAGACAAATATATTCTGGGAAATCCAACGTACAGCATGGTGACTATAGTTAATGATGCCTGTATTATATACCTGGAAGTTGCTAAGAGAATAGTCTTAAGCATCCTCACTAAGGAAAAGAAATGGTAGCTGTGATGTGATGGAGGTGTTCACCAACTGTGTGGTGGTGAGCATTTTGCAACATAGAAGTTTCTCAGGCCACCAAGTTGTAGACCCTAAACTTACACAATGATACATGTTAATCATATTTCAATAAAGCTGAGGTGGAAAAAAAACATTTTAGTACAAAAAATTAGAAGGGCATAATTTTTTTAAAGATTTATTTTATTTTATTCACTTGAGAGAGATATACAGAGAGGGCTGAGCCAAGAGCCCCATGTGGGTCTCGATCCCAGGACCCCGGGATCATGAACTAAGCCGAAGGCAGATGCTTAACCATCTGAGCCACCCAGGTGCCCCTAGAAGGGCATAGTTTTTAATGAAAGGCAGTTATTTAAATTTAAAAAAGCAATTTACGTTTCAAAAAGAAAAGCAAATTAGAGATTACAGAAACCGCCCTGACTGCAGGAAAAAGGAAGAAATGAGAACTTTGCAAAAGCAAAAGAAGGACAGTCCCAGCTGGACTGTGTTCTGTGCTGACAGAGTGGGGAAACTGAGGCACAGAAGTGCTGACGGTGACTCCGGTCATAAGAGGGGCACGGAGACGCAATGCTAGATTTCAGCCCACATGCTCGAGGCAGGGCCCCTGTGGCCATTAGTCCTCTCTGTCCTTTGGACCCTCCAAAGCTTCTTCACATGCAAGTCAGTTTACTCGCCTATTAATCGCACAAGAAATACATGTTCATGGGCGCCTGGGTGGCTCAGTTGGTTAAGCGACTGCCTTCGGCTCAGGTCATGATCCTGGAGTCCCGGGATCGAGTCCTGCATCGGGCTCCCTGCTCAGCGGGGAGTCTGCTTCTCCCTCTGACCCTCCCCCCTCTCATGTGCTCTCTGTCTCTCTCATTCTCTCTCTCAAATAAATAAATAAAAATCTTTAAAAAAAAAAAATTAAAAAAAAAAAAAAAGAAATACATGTTCAGAAGAAATTAGGAAAACACAAAGAAAGGAGAAAAATCACCCCAAGTCCCAGCACCCCACACCGACATGGGGAAGGCACCTGACCTGTGTGAGCCTCACTTTCCCCTTCTGTGAAATGAGTTTAGTAACAATACGGGCCTCGGGCCACAGCGAGCATTTCCGGGGGCTGTCCCTATAAACCACTTAGTTCAGGGCCAGTGCCTGGTAAGGACTAGATAAATGCTAGATGCTGATACTCTCCGTGGCGGGGAATCCCAATCCGGGAGGATCCTGGAGGACAGGCTCAGCGGGGCTGTGGAGGCCTCGCCAAGACACCCCAGCCCTGCCCCCCTGCCCCTGGCCATCAAAGGCCCGTGACGAGCTCATCTCCTCTTGAGGGGAGGACCCCGGCGGCTCAGGGAGGAGGGAGAACAGCAGACACAGAGCGGGATCAATACATTATTTAACAGCAAGAATGCAGATGAGGAAAAATTAATGAAGGGGCTCCCTCTCCCCCACTCCCCCCAGCCCCCACTCTTCCTTGACTCCACGATTGCTGACAAATTCTCCAGAAAATATCAAAACAGCCTCCGGCTGGAACCTGCCACAGCGATGCACCATTATCTATTATTGATGTAAACCTTGACAAGTTCTCTTTTTAAGGAAGGTGAGCAGGGGAGAGACCTGCTAATCTGTGTTTAAAGGGATAGATTCTCAATCCCCCCTCCCCGGGGCTGCAGCCAGAGGAGCACCTGTAAACCACAGCCCCTCCATCTGCCCCCCTACCCTAGCCGTGCAGGGAAAGGAGGATAGAGACCTGGAGAGCTAGAGGTCAGGAGGGGCTGGTGCATCTCACCAACTTGCCCCGGGGGGTGCCTCAGTTTCCCTTTGTGTGCATTTTCCAGGCCAGCAATTAATGGCATGGCTTGGGGAAGGCAGGGCAGGGCGGGGAGGATGATAGGAAGCCAGAGAGCTCAGACTCGTGCCTCGGGCGGCGGAGGAGAGGCATGCCTGAGGCAGGGGGCCGTCCGCCGTGAAGCAACCTCTCACCACGCCAGGACCCTAAGATCCATTCTGCAAAATGGAGCGAGTTCAAAGCTGGTGATTTTAAATTATTAATACTGGAAATACCTCAGTCATCTAGAAATCACTTGATGAACAACTTGAGTCATCCAGAATATTGACAAGAAGAAAAAAAAAATGCAAGCTAAAAAATTTTCAGAAGGAGTCATTTCAAGCTTGCAAAACCCAAGCATCGAAGTTCATGCACTTGACCAACAGGGGAGTCCTCGGGTCCCATGACTCTTGTTCGAGAAGGTTTCTAATCAGCACAGGCTGTTCTTTTCTCTTCCTCAGGCAGGTGTGAAATGGTGATACTTGGAGAGGGTGAAGGGGAGGTAAGACTTTGTCAAAGCACCACTGGGCAGCAGGTAGCCAGACAGGAAGGGGGGGTGGTGAATGGGGTGGAACGTGAAGAGGCAAGAAGTGAAGAAGCAGAGCCATCTGGGGCCATTTAGTGTGGGGGCAAGTGCCTTTGTGGGGCTTCCAGTTCGGCAACGAGTTAGACAGGAGTCTAACTTGCTTACATTTAAAGCAGTTCTAAAAAGCGGGGCGCCTGGGTGGCTCAGTCGGTTAAGCGGCTGCCTTCGGCTCAGGTCATGATCCAGGGGTCCTGGGATCGAGTCCCGCATCGGGCTCCCTGCTCGGTAGGGAGCCTGCTTCTCCCTCTCCCTCTGCCTGCCTCTCTGCCTACTTGTACTCTCTCTCTCTCTAATAAATAAATAAAAATCTTTAAAAAAAAAATTTTAAAAAAAAGCAGTTCTAAAAAGCGCTTCAGGGAAATGGCATCTCTGAGAAATGCAAGATCACATGTTCCTTGCTGTGTTCATGGACGATCACAGTGGGCAAAGATCAAGAATCCGAGAACATAGCAGCCAGAGGGTCACACACTTGAACGTTTTCATGGGAGCAGCCGGGCCATATAAATGAGAGACACAGGAGGGGGGGCGGTCACTGTGGCAAACAGGAGATCACAGCCTGAGTCTACAAAGGATGCTCTGGCCCCCTGGCAACAGAGGAAGTGGACCCACTTTTCAAGAGAAGGCAGAAATAGAATTTTAAGATGAGATGACCCAGGGTTCCGATGTGAAGGTGGGGAGATCCATCCTAGGACTCGACCGTAAAAGGGAAATTAAGGGGGGGGGGGCAAGTACAAAGCGGGAGAGTTATCATATCCATTTCCTGATGCTGCTCTAACAAATTACCACAAACCTGGGGGCTTAGAACAGCCACATTTGTTATCTCACAGTTCTGGAGGTCAGAAGTCCTAAAATCCGGTGTCAGCAGGGCTGGCTCCTTCCAGAGGCTCTGGGAGAGAATCTGTTCCTGGCCTCCTCCAGCTCCTGGAGGCCATCTGCCCACCTTGGCTCCCGGCCCCTCCCTCTGTCTTCAGAGCCATTTCTCCCATCTCTGACCTCTGCTGGGGCTCTGACCTCTCCTCCTGGCCCTCCTGCCTCCCTCTTAAAAGGATCTTTGTGATTACACTGGGCCCACCCAGGTAACCCAGGGTCGTCTGTAAATTCATCTCATCTGCAGTGGCCCTCTGCCATATCAAGTCACATACTCCCAGGTTGCAGGGACCCAGACATGGGCATCTTCAGGGAGCACTGTTCTATCCCCCATAGCGGTCCACACTGCAAAGGCCATTTGTCCTCACCAAGTGGAGGGGTGGTGAGAGATCAACAGCAGAGGGTTCTTTAGAAAGCACTGACTTCAGGTTGAGGGCAGGCAGGTCCCACTGAGAGGCTGGAAAAGCCTGTGCAGGAAGCCAATCGCTGAAGACCTCTAGGAGCAGCTCAGGAAAAGCTGGATGGGGAGCTGGTACCCCCGGTCCTGCTGACCCCACCTCCGAGGTTGGAATGATAGTTCCCCAGTGTCAGGGCCAGGCCTTTATCGACTACATACCCCCTGCCAACCCTGAGGGTTCACTTCCTGGGAGAGGGGCTGGGGCCTGGAACCCGGCACTCCCTGTCCCTACACCCCCCACCCCTGGGCTGGAGACCTCATCTGAGTCTGACTCACTGGCCCCCGACAGTGCCGAGGACTCCGGGGTTGGGCAGGGGGCACGCATCTGCCCCCCAGCCCGTGTGTCAATGGTGGAGTACCATTCCCTGCTTCCTTCAAGACATATTGATCAAGTCCCGCTCTGGGCCAGGCCCCACGCCATGCCCCAGGACACAGCTGTAAGCCTGGCAGATGGGGCCCACGCCCAGGGGAGTGCTGGTGGTTTGGCAAGAGAGATGGGGATGAAGCACATAATCATTTGATTGCAGATATGAAAAAGTGCTTTGGGGACATGGACTATTTGAGAAATGAGAGGCCTCGTAGGGTGCATTTTCTGGAGAACTGAAGGTTCCTCCTTGAAGGGATGCTCTAAGGAGGTGGAGGAGGAAGGGGAGAGGGAGAAGGAGAAGTGACGTTCCCCCCCCCCCAGTACACCTGTCAGCACTGTGGTCCGACCTTTGACCTCTGATGCCCCTGGGCTGTTGCAGACTCCCTTCTTTTGTTTTGGGTTCTCTCCGGTTTTGGGGTTCCACATCTCTTTCCACTCCACCTGACCATGGGTACTGCTTCTCCCCAGGGGAAAGGGCCTGGCTCTTGGAGCAGCACCCACCTCCCTGCTCTGCTGTACATCTGGGGCTGATGCCCAGGAGGTGGGGCGGGAACCTCCAGGTGAGTCCCTCCAGGCTAGGGGAGAGCAGGGGAGCCCAGGGTCCTGGAAATTATCCCGGGCCGCACCCTTTGAAACCTGAGACCCAAGTCCCGTACCTGATGGTGGACAGTGGCCCTGGGCAAGCCCCACCCCATGTCTGAGCCCTGGGCTCTCCACCTGGAAAGGAGCAGAACGGATCAGACTGTGTCTAAGGCCCCTCACCGCTCTGCCTTGTAGGGCTCTTCCTTGATTTCTTAAAGGGGCCTTGTGGTTCTCACACTGTCTTCCTGGACCGGATTGCTGGCACTCTGGGCTCAGAGCGGATGCCCCACAGGAATACTGGCATGAACAGCCCTCGAGCTGCCGCAGGGAGCGCAGGCCTCACCGACGTTCTCAAATGATGCTCGCAGTAAGGCTGGCACCAACCCCGTGGCTGTGGCCCAAGGCTGCAGGCACCCCGTGGGGATGTGCCATCCTGCCACTCTGTGGGGGAAGCGCGGACACTCTGTCCTTGTCCAGGGCCAGGCAAGAGCAGAGGCCGGTGGGGGACTCCCAGGGTGTGCTCGCGGAGTTCCTACGGGGTTCTCATCCCCCTGGAGAGCGAGCTGAGTGGGGCAACCTTCAAAGCATGCACCTGGGAACCTAACAGCTCTGGGTTCAAGTCCTACTCTGGCTTGCTAGCCAGCGACCTTGGGTGAGTGGCATGAGCTATAGACTCCGTTTTTCTCATCGCATGAAGGGGGCACCCACCACCCAGAGTCACTGTGAGGCTAAATGAGATCACCACATCCGGCAGTGTGTTTGGCGTGTTGTAAGTGCTTGGTAAATAAATGGTGCTTAATGAAATGATTAAATTGACCAGTCAGTCTCCTAGTCAAGGTCGGCACTAGGAACTCACTGGTGGCCTTGGGGTAGGCCCTCTCCCTTAAGAAGAGGGAGGGGCAGCGGTCCCAAGGGTCTCTCGAGTTCCTCTGAGTTCGGTGGTCTGTGCTAGCAGATACTCTCCTGTCCCTCCTCTTTGTGGTGCTAGATTGTGGCCTTCTGGAAGGTGGGACCATCCTGCCCCCCTGCCCAGCCAACAGTCCGCCCCTGTACGGACCGGTGGGCAGAAGCAGGTGAAGCTGCAGGTGGGGAGGTGAGCGAGGCTTGGCTGGGACAGGAGAGACGGCCAGTGCCACCACAGTGAGGACAGGTCCCAGAACAGAGGTGATTCTTGCCCCCAGGCCAGCGGTCATTCCTCTGAACGTCTGGGCCCAACGTTCAGATAAGCCAGAAAAGCTCCCTGGATTTAAGAGCTTATGGAGAGTTTAATTAAAGAACCTCATTGTTACTTTTGGAAAAAAAAAAAAAATCCCTCTGCCTGCATTGATCGTCCTTTGAAAGATGTTTGCTCCGACAGATATTCAGGCTGAGAAGGAGGAAGAGGCCTCACAAAAGGGCCACAAAAGGACATGCTTGGGCAAGAGGCCCAGCTGCCTAGATCTGTGGTCCGGTGACCAAGCCCTGACACTTGGGAGGGGTCGGCCTCCTGGAAAGATGACTGAATTCAGAGAGGGCTGGAGGCCTCCCTGGCCGGTCCCCGGGGCCCAGCTGGCCGGCCAGCCTTCTCCTGGCTGTCATTCTGTCTGTCATCTCTCTCCAGGAGAAGCTGGGGTGGCCACGGTGACAAAGCAGACAGCCTGGGCCCTGGGCAAGGAGCCTGGGACAGTGAGCTCTGTCTGCTGCTGGGAGTCTCCTGAGCCATCACAGATGGCCCAGCGGACCTCGGCATGGTGGGAGTGCTGACCCGTGAGGCTGGGCTCCCACACAACACCACTGCACCCCAGAGTTATTGCGGCGTGGGGCCAGACTGCTACTCCCAGCCCCCCGCCTGACTCCTCCCTCAACACCCCTTCCATCAACGCCACCCGGGCTGCCCTGGGGCCCCCCAAGCCCTGGGGTTGCCATTTGACCTCTCTGTGTCTCAGGAGATGGAGTCATCTGTAAAATGGGGGTTTTCGTGAAGTCATAGGGAGACGAAGTGGGGCACCGGGGGTACCAGGTCAAAAGCGGCAACCCTCAGGCACAGGGGGACAGTGGAAGATGCGGGTGTCTCTGGGAAATCCAGGCTCTGGACAGGGCAGCATCTAAGATCTGGAAACCAGGCCACAGGCCCCTGGCTCCCTCCTTCCCTGAGAAGGAACCCTCAGCTCACTAACCCCAAATGGACCCAGTGCCCTTTTTGGTCCTGCCCCCAGTCTCCTGGTAGGGCGAATTGACTCAGTCTTTATGCCTGCCCTGTCCAATCAGCCCGGAACAAAGGCTGAACTCTTGGCCGGGAACACGTCCCTGAGATGAGGAGAGTGGGGTTCCCAGAGGCTTTCCTCAAGCAGGAAGTCACTCCCAAGGAGTCCCTGACAGGTGGCCTCTGTCTGTGGTCTGTGGTCAGGAGTCTGGAAGAACGGGCACGGGGTGGGGGGGGGGGAATCTAGCCCAGTTCAGCACCTTGGACAAGACCCCCAGTTTCTGATTCGGCAAAAGGGCATCATAATACCACTTGCCTTGCTGTTTTGCCTTCCTCACAGCAAGGCCAGCAAGGGGACACCAAATGGCCAGAAGTGGGACTCACATCCTCGGACTCCTTGCCAAGAGCAGGCTTTCGGCTGTCTACCCCGGGCGGGGACAGAAGCAGGCATTCACAGAAGAAGGTGCTCTAAAATGCAGGTTTTCTTTATATTCAGGTATGGTGAGGCCAACAGATCAGGAGACAAGCGCTGAAAAGCTAGTTTGTAATACTCCCAGATCCCAAGAGGAGGGAGGCGCACACCAAGCAGGGCCAGGCGGGGAAGCGCCAGGAGGGGGCAGGAGGCAGAGAGAGCGAGGGAAAAGCACGGGCAGGAGACTTCATGGTGGTTTCTGTGGGAAAGGCAAGGCAAGGCAGGGTAAGCAGGCTTAGGATTGACTCGTTTGAATCATTTCAGCATGCTACGGGGCACAGGGGGCTATGGGGCTGCCCCTAGTTATCTGGTACCTGGCCCTGGAGCGATGAGGACAGGCGGAGAGTGACCCAGAGCACGAGAGCTGGATATGCGAGGCTGAGGATGGGGGCTTGGGACCAGGTTTGCACAGGAAGAACATGATCACATCCTTTACTGTTCTAAGACTTGGCTAACCCTGGGAGGGGCAGTCCCCTCCAGGGTCAGCAAGACCCCGAGATGATAGCATCAACAATACAGAAAATTAAAAGGGATGATTAATACAGAAGGATGGAAGTCTGGGCAGAGAAGCCCCAGGGCCCAAGCTCCTGGGCAGCAACTGACCCCTCAGCGGGTCCCATCTGCCCTGCTGAGGAAGGATTGAGGTGCCCTGAGGAAGGATGCTGGCATGGGATAAGTCAGCCCATCCCAAGGCCCCCTCCATCAGCCCGACGTGCTCTCATTCAGCTCTGCACAGCCCTGGCCTCTGTCTCCCCCTCCAGAGTGGCCTCATCTGGTAGTACCCAGGCCAGTGGGGTGTGGAAGTTGGCGAGGGCAGCTGCCTGACATGCTTCCTGTAACCTGCCGGTGACAGCGTGGGCTCGGGAGTCAGACCCGGCCCTGAGACCAAGCTTCATAGCTGGGGCACCTGACGTGAATTACCTAATCTCTTTAGACCTCGGTTTCCCCATCTGCAAAATGGGATGACTGAGAGCATCGTCTTCTAGGGTTGTGCTGTGGGTGAGATGAGATGGTACTTGCAAAACTCAGCACAGGATGCAGCACAGAGGCTGTGCTCAGTAAGAGGTAGCTAATAACGGGATTATTTTAAAGGCATTTTATGATCTGCCCGCTCATCCTGCCCTCCACCCTGGACCTTCCATGGCTTCTCCATGCTCTACGGTGTCATTTACCCCCAGACCTTTGCACCTGCCATTCCCTTTGCCCAGGATGCTCTTCCCTGCTCTTCTCTCCCTGACTCCTTCCCCGGCTAACTCCCACTCTAGCTCAGATGTTCTCTCCATCAGGATGTCTTCTCTGCCCCCGACTCCTCTCCTGGGGAAGTGTCCTCCTCACAGGTACCCAGCACACCCTGTCTCCTCCTCCAACAGGGCACTGACCACACTGGATTGTAACCTCCTGCTTTCCCTGAGAGCCAACTAGGCTGAGACTTCCTGTCTTTGTATTAATTTCCGGTGGTGGCGATAACAAGTTACTCCAGACTGGGCACCTAAAAACAACAGAATATGTATGCTTTCACGGTTCTGAAACCCAGAAGTTCAAGGTCAGTCTCACTGGGTCAAAATCAAGGTGTCAGCTGTGCTCCCTCCTCCCTCTGGGGGAGAATCTGCTCCCTGCTTCTTTGGTTTCTGGTGGCCAGCTCCGAGAGCACCCCATCACCTTCGGTCTCTCTTACAAAGACACGATGATATGTAGCGCCCACCCGGATGACCCAGGATGATCTCCTCATCCTGGGATCCTTAACTTAATCACATTTATGAAGACCCTTTTTATGATGTCATTCAGTCATTTGCCTTATAAGATAATACAGGTCCTGGGGATCGGGATGTGGATACAGGTTATCTCTCGCTTTTCCAAAGTTCACATTGTGCCCCTTCACTTCTACCAAAAAAAAAAAAAAAAAAAAAAAAGCCTATATTCATACCTGGTTTCATTAACTGAAAGAAATCCAAAAAGGATTTTTGCTTTTAAAAAAAAATTTAAAAAGGCAAAATAGCGCTCAGCGTAGGTTTTTCGGTGAGCGGTTATTGGGGGCAGCGCACACCCAGCAGTGAGAGGGGCCCCACCAAGCTCCTTCCCCGGGAACAACACTCGGCAGCCCAGCAGCAAGCTGCCATAGCTTTGAACTGTGCCAGTGAGCATCTGGGCTTTCTCTCCATCCATATCACACATCCATTAGCAAGATATATCTTAAGGTTATCAGAAGAGCCTGAGAGATTATTTTGGGGGGTCTGGGAATTCTCACAAAATTTTCCGTATAAACTGATGGTAATTGTTTCTTTACCTTACACCACTGAGGCTTATGAAGGGTCTCAGAGGAGCATGCCACTTGGGCGCGGTGCTGGGCACACAGTGCTCACTGCGCACCTGTCACCAGGCTGGGTTGAGGCCGGTCAGGCGGGGCGGCAAAGTCTCTCCCCTCAGCCAGGCCGGATGGTCAAGCATCACAGCCTCATAAAGCTGGAAAGAGCATTTGCTTCAACCCCCTCATTCTCCTCTTCTTTTGAAGCGCAGACAGATAGACGGGCCCAGGCTGACAAGCTCGTCTGTGGCCCCGGTACCAGAGAGCGGGTTTCTGGGCCAGGGCCCCATGTCTCACAATTTTGCCGGCCAGGGGCAACACAGGCCAGTCTGTCACCCCCCACGGGCAGCAGAAAACAGGTGAGCAGAGCCTTCCCCTGCCACTCTCACTGGCCTCCCTGCAGCTGCTGGTTTCCGAACCCCATTTTTGTGACTTCGCTTTGGAATATTGACTGTATTCCCTGCTGGCCTTCCTATTTGTTACTCAGGCTTTTGTTCAGACGATCCCTCCCTGAGGCAGCCTGGGTCACCTTCACACCCCGCCGGCCCTGCCAGAGGGTCTCCTGGCCACAGAGAAAGGCAGGGAAGAAAGGCAGGACCCTGGGGAGACCCCAGTCGATAAGGGTGTTTCTTCCGGCCCAGCGGCAGCCCAGCAGCGGCCCTGGGCTTCTGGGCAGAGGTGGGGAGGGGCCCCAACACCTTTGTGCAGCTGTGGCTCTTCAGGCCAAGGGGGAAAAGAGCTGGACCCCGCAGAGGAGCAGAGCATTGCCCTGGAAGCTTCAGTGCTGGCCAGGTGGGAGGGGCACCCCCGCCCCAGACCGGGGCCTGAAGGCTGGGCGTGCCGGCCTCAAAGGCTATGCACTCACTGCCCGGTGCCCTTGGGGTTCCACCGGGCAGCCTATGGGGCTCCGTGGAGGCTATGAGCTCTGGAGTCAGGCAGGCCTGGAGCACAATATGGGGCAAGCTGCTCCTCCACCCCTGGTCTGTTACCACGTCTGTAGAATGGGGCTAATAACAGTGCTTCCTCCTAGGCTGCAGGAGGAAGGAATCAAATGATAAGGTACTCGGCTCACCGTGAGATCC
This sequence comes from Neomonachus schauinslandi, assembly GCF_002201575.2. NCBI lineage: Eukaryota > Metazoa > Chordata > Mammalia > Carnivora > Phocidae > Neomonachus > Neomonachus schauinslandi. The sequence goes on along the minus strand of NC_058415.1, from coordinate 89,008,424 downwards.
ACTGAGTTGTTACTACGGCAAGAACAACATCTCTGACTTCCCTGTTCGTTCCTGCAACACACTCCCCACTCTGGCCCTGAACTTCCCTCTGCTCCTGGAAGCTTCCATGCCCTCTCACTCTTCCAGGCTTATGCACGTGCCGTGGAATTCTCTCCCTGCTCCTCTTACCCAGCCTCTAGGTCTCAATGTCACCTGCTCCAGGAAGCTCTCCTGGGTTAGGCGCTCTTGCTTTCTGCCCCGCCATGCGCCCTGCGGTGCCTGCGATTCCTGCATCTCAGCACTTCTCACGGTGGATGGATCGGTTGGCCATCAGTTGATTGTCTGTCTCTCCCACAAGGCTGTGAGCTTCCCACGGGTGGGAGCATCTGTCTTGCACGCCCCTGTATCTCTGGCACCAGGTGCTGGAATGAATGACATTGCGGATCACCAACGAATAAGCTTGGCAAACTGTGGAGCTCCATCCCAAGTGTCAGGGCTGATTATGACCGAGGAGGGGCTGACAAAAGTCCCTGGTGCCTTGGGGAGGGGGTTGGCAATGACAGCTTATTTGCTTGGAGTTTTCAGGGGAAGGTAAACTATTTCCTGGGAGAGAAGGTTGTTTCCCATGAGGTTCAAGAGGCTGCATCGCCCCCAGAGAAGGTGAGAGGTCTGAGCCCAGCAAACCGGGAGTCAAGTCCCAACTCCCTCACCTCCTCCCTCAAGGTGGATGGGCTCCCCTTTGATAAATAGTACTTGCCACAGAGGACTTTTGAGGGAATTAACTCTGATGCTCCAGTTCCTAGCACAGGGTTTGGCGTGGAGCAGGTGATCAATTTTTTAAAAGCAACAATGTTAATTTTTTAAAAGACACTGTAAATCAAAACCATGCTTTGCATCTTCTCCAACTTTTTTTAGCCGACCCCCAATATACAGGTCATAATTCCTTCCCCATGACATTATCTTCAAAATAATGTGTTTTATTGAGAGTTTCTTTCCCCCGAGACAGACATCTGCAAGTTTTGATCTAAAGAATACAATCAACAAAATTAATATTTAAATCCAGAAAACTCCAACTTTGGTGACTGATCTCGGGGATTTGAATCGACAGCAAGATTTTTAGACCTTCTAGGTTCTGCATGAGGCACTGCATTTTATATGAATCTCCTGGGCCAAGGAGGACAGGAAAACTGCCCCTCCCCACTGCCCCCGGCCAGAGTGCTTGACAAGGAAAGGTGCAATTAGTAATTACTCCAAGATGACAGCCTTGAGCCAGGATGGTGGTGGGCAAATGGGGAGCTCTGGTCCCCCTCCTGACAGCTGTCATCAGTGAAGAGTCCAGCCTTCTCCCCATGGAGCCCCACTGGCCTCAGAACCCTCTCTCACCCCAGGCAACCTGTCTCGATTCATCTTCCAGACCCACAAGACAGGATGCTCTACACGGTCTGCAGTTCTGCCCGTGTTGTTCAAAGCATATCCCCAGAACGTGACCTAGAACGGTGCCTGGCCCATGGTCATGCTCAATGAATGTATGCTGAATAAATGAATGAATCGAAGTTGACTTGCAAGATGAAGCCTTATGCCAAGCCTGCCAAAAATGGTGAGTTTTGTTTTAAAGTCATCACTTCTGGGGATGCCTGGGTGGCTCAGTCGGTTGAGCGTCCAACTCTTGGTTTCAGCTCAGGTGGTGATCTCAGGGTCATGGGATTGAGCCCCACGTTGGGCTCTGTGCTGAGTGCAGAGTCTGCTTCTCTCCCTCTGCCCCTTCTCTTGCTCTCTTGCTCTCTCTCTCTCTCTAAAATAACCAAATCTTAAAAAAATAAAAAATGAAAAACCTAAACTCATCATTACTTCTAATACACATGGTATTTCATCTCTTTGGGGTTTTCCTACATGTACCTTCAAACATATTTATGAAAACTGAGGTTAAAAAAAAAAAACTCAGCAGCCAAGATGTCCTTCCGTGGATGCGTGGATAAACAGACTGTGGTCCGTCCAGCCAGTGGAGCGTGACTCTGAGCCACGGGGTCCTGAAAGTTGCGTCCACGTTACTAAGTGAAAGAAGCCAATCTGGGAAGAGTACATACGATCTGACTCCAGCCATATGACATTCTGGAAAGATAGCACTCTGCAGAGAGTGAAAAGACTCTCCTGGTTGCCAGGGGTGAGGGAGGCGGGAGGGATGAATTAGGGCAGAGAGACGACTCTGGATGATGTTATCAGGGTGGATTCATGTCACTACACATTTGTCCAGAGTCACAGAATGTACAACAGCGAGAGCGATCCCTGTTGTAGAGTATGGACTCTGGGTGATAATGACGTGTCACTGTAGGTTCGTCAGTGGTCACAAATGTACCTACTGCTCCGGAGGGGGATGTCCATGGTGGGGGAGGCATGCATGCGTGTGTGTGTGTGTGTGAGGGAGACGGGGTATATGGGAAATCTCTGTACTTCCTGCTCAGTTTGGCTGTGAACCTAAAACCACTCTAAAAAAAATAAATAAGTGAAGTCTGGGGGTTTTTTTAAAACCCAGTTCTTACTCTTATTTTCTAGCCAAAATTGGAATGAGTGTAAGAACTCATAAGCCCCGCAGCTGTCCCCTTTCCCTCTTTTAAAGTGCGTCTCCCCATTCAAAATATGAAACATTTTGGCTTCTTTCCAGCTCTGCGCAGTGGGTCTCCTCCCCCTTCACAGCACAGATATTCGTCTAAGTGTGATATGTTTGTTTACTTGTTTTTCTAACAGCTTTGTTGAGGGATAATTGACATACACATCCTTAAAGTGTTCCATTTGATACTTTCTACGCCTGTGAAACCATCGCTGCCATCAAGATAATGAACACACCTGTTACGGGCTGAACTGTGTTCGTCCGAAAATTCCTATGTTTTAGAGTCCGAACCCCCAGGACCTGAGAATGTGACCATGTTTGGAGACAGGGTCTTTATAGAGGTGATTACATTAAAATGAGGTCACTAGGGTGGGTCCTAACCCAACACGACTGGTGTCTCCATAAGGAGAGGAGCTCAGGACATAGACACACACTGAGGGATGACTGTGCGAAGACGCAGGGAGAGGGCACCGCCTGCACGCCCAGGGGAGGGGCCTCGGGAGGAACACGGCATTTCTCAGCCATGCCCGGAGCTGAGGCCGTGTCTCTCTCCGGCCAGGATTCACTTCTGCGTGTTGGGACCTTTGATTTCTTTACACCTCCTGTGTCCCCAAAGCACCCACCACTACGTGGTCCGCATGGGGCAGATAGTGGACACTTCTGGATTGAAGGGTTGCTGATGCAGATTGATCATCTCATTCTTTTTTTTTTTTTTTAAGATTTTATTTATTTATTTGACAGAGAGAGGGAACACAAGCAGGGGGAGTGGGAGAGGGAGAAGCAGGCTTCCCACCGAGCAGGGAGCCCGCTGTGGGGCTCGATCCCAGGACCCTGAGATCATGACCTGAGCTGAAGGCAGATGCTTAATGACTGAGCCACCCAGGCGCCCTGATCATCTCATTCTTATGCAGGGGAAGGGGAGACTTCGTCAGGAAGGGCACTGCGTCCTTCGGGGACCGTGGCGTCTGAAGAAGTTCCCACAGAGAGAATGAGACTCTCCTTCAGAGCTGGGCTGGCAGAGAGTTTACTTACAGGCAAAGTGGTATTTCTCGCCACCCCACTCTCTTCCCAGTGGAATAGGGGCTATTCAAAATGTTCCTGGTGTGCGAGGGTCCAAATTCACCCTCTGTCTCATACACCTTGAGAACGGCTTAAAATGTGGAATTTATTCCAATAACTGGGTTTATCTCTGCATTCAAAGGAGAGGGTTGGAAGCATAGACCAGAAAAGGGTAATGAAAACAGCGTGCATGTCTCTATGATGCTCGTTTTCCTTTTTGTCATAGGAGTGGCTCCTTCCTGTCTCGCTTGTTAATAACACATTCTCTCCCAGCAGACCCCGGTGCCCTGTCCCTGAAACGCCACATGGTCACCTCGTTGCTGTGTACTTTAAGAAATACCACAGCTCTGGGCTAGGGAAGGGATCAATAATGTCACAGGGTGATCATGTGGGCCACCCCAGAGGGAAGGGTAAGGCTGCCACTCCAGAGTGAGAAGAGACTTCATAGAGGACTTGGCAATGCCAGACCTGGATGTGGGGGTGGGGAATGCCTGAGACTTAAGATTAAAAGCAACAACAACAACAACAACAACAACAACAAAATCTGCACCCAATAGGGAAGAGGTAAATTGAACTTACCAGCTAAAAATATAAATAGGCTCAAGAAATGTTTTCATAAAATATTTAAAACTAAAAGGGACTTCAGGAATTATGTAGTCTAGTGCTTTTAAACATTTGTTTGGTTAATTTTAGCATCAAACCTCTTTTTTCAGAATAAAATACACGATGCCTATTGGAGCTACTTTGGCAGGCATGGGGAAAGAGGGCTTGAGACCACGGGACCCTGCGCCTGCTGACCCTGACCCCCAAGACCGGGAAGCACTGATGTTCTTCTATTCCCTCCCACGACAGGGAAGCAGAGGTTGGGGGAGTGAAGGGAGCCCCCCCCCAGGATGCCGTGGACATCGCTGCCCTCCAGCTTGGTGATAGCAGGTACAGATGGCACCTGGGGGTGACAGCCACGTGTGGAGGAGGGGCCTGCTGCTTCCAAGTGGCCGCTGAGCATTGCCCTGAGACTCTGAGGCCAGACTGCCTGCGGTAGAGTAGGGGAACCCCAGCCTGGCTCCCGCAACTTGGATGGGTTGTCTTGCCCCTCGGTTTCCTCGTCTGTCTAGGGGGAATAATGACAGTACCTATCGTGGTGGGTGATGTTATGAAGGAAGGGCTCAGTGCACTGGAGCGAAGAGCAGGACGCCCAGCCCGTGCCAATCCACCTCGCTGCCCGTCCTTGCCCTCTTCGGCTTCTCGGGGGGCAGCTGTGAGGATTATATAGGAGAGAAAGCTTCGGAAGCACCTGCCCGGTGTCCGGCACAATGTACCACAGTATCGTTAGTGTTAACGCCGTTTATGTCATTACTAGAATTAAGCCTCTCCGGTGACCCACAAACTGGGTGAGGCATTATTGCCATTTTATAGGTGTGGAAACTGAGGCACAGGGGGTTGAATGATTTTCCCCAAGTCTCAAAGGTAGTGAGTGAAAGAAGCCAAGGGGTCCTTGGACTTCCTCCCCAGGACTCAGCCCGCCACAACCAGGGTCTGGGGTTAGGGGAAGAGTGGGCTCCGGACAGTGAGAATGGAGATGGGCCGGGCCCTGTCCGCTCCCGTCCCTGCGCACTGCGGTGGGACCCGCCGCGCTGTCCTTCTGCGGGACTGTGCTGCCCTCTAGTGGCTGGCGCGCACGACTCTGGCCAGCAGTCGGGCGGGCCAGAGGGGTGCTGGTCCCTGCCCATCTCGTCCCGGGGCTGTGGGCTTGTCACCCAGTGCTGCGGGAGAAGGACCACACAAAGACCCCCGCTCGGGACCGATGTCAACCAGTGTGCAGGCTACAAGAGCTTAGATGCGGGGGAGAGGGTGTGACTAGAAATCGGGCTGGGTCAAGGGGCATCATGGACTCCTTGTTTAGGTGCCTGAGCTCAGGTGTGTGTGTGTGCGTGTGTGCGCCATGTCATGACAGCATAAATAGGTGGGAAGGAAAACAGACGGAATTCCAGCACATACCGTGTCCCTCGTCACCTGCCAATCCGAAGCAGCACTGCAGTGGAGTTTAGGCAAACACCGGCACTCCTTCTAGGTGTACATCTTGCAGCCGCCTGCGTCATCCCACATTCCGAAAGCCAGGAGACAGGCAGGAGTGTACATTGATACAACGACTTGGGGGACATGTTTGAAAGTAGCTGCTGTCGCTAATATGCACATACCCTAAGCCCCAGCCATCCCTCCGTGTGCACCTGGGAGGCTGGAGACACACACACTTGTGTCCACTGAAAGACAGGCACAGGGATGTTCACGACAGCTTTCGTGGTACTAGCCCAAAGCTGGAAGCACCCCACAGGTCTGTCAACCGCCGAATGGATGGGCAAGCTGTGGTCGTACACCTTTCATACGGTGGAGTCCTACCCAGCAGTGAAGAAGAACTATGTGCAGAGCATAAGTGAATCTCGCAGACATAACGTAGAGCAATGGAAAGACCCAAACTTTCCATTTCTATCAAGTTCAAAGCCAGGCTAAGTGAGTCTGTAGTGGTGGAGGTCAAAATACTGACTACCCCAGGGGGCAAGAGGTTCTGGTTAGAAGAGACACAAGGGGGTCTCGTGGGGGCGGGGCGGGGTTTCACTGAAAATGTTCTAGATTTTGTTCCAGACGGTGGCTATGCAGCATACACAAATGGAAAATTTCATCCAGCTGTATACTTAAGATTATCCTGCTTTATTACATGTCTGTTAAACCTTAAAAACAATCTGGAAATAAAATAAAGCCATGATATTGTGAGGGACAAGAAAGGGGACAGGCTTGCTGGTGGTGACCGGGATGCCGAGGACAGGAGGCCCTGGGGATCGCCGTGGGGCCTCGCTGAGATGATTTGTGTGCTGCCCAGGCACAGAGAAGGTCCCAAGCATGCTGGCTTTTACTTGTTGTTTTCAAAACCCCAGAGGATTCTCTGAGATGTCTTCTTTTCTCGAAATGTACTTAGCTCCTAGTTCAGAGCTGTAGGATAAAACTGTGGCTCCTTTGCCTGCCCCCCCTTTTTTTTGCTTATCTGTATTTTTACATTTCTTTCTACAATGAAAGTGTTATAGTATATTTTGTAATATGAAAAAGAGCAATACAAGCTATTTTAATTAGAGGGAAAAAGCTGTGAGTGCAGATTCTAGTTTGTGGATTTTGCAGAAAGGCACATTTGGTAGCAAAGCCAGACTCTGAGAGCATTACAGTCGTGGGGGCGGGGGTGGGGGGAGGTGGCGACTTGGAGCCTTTTGTCCAGAACTGCCCTTGCCTGTTAGGTCTGTCTAGAAGGCAGCAACCTTTTTATTGATACACATGCAAAACCATAGCACGACTTCATGAATCACCATGCTATGTCATTCCTCAGGTGCTTCCTCAACCAAGTGACTTTCCCTCCCTTGGCTTTATAACAAGTTAGAAAGCTCAGAGCGGCTTCGGCGACAGTGGCTTAGATGGCCACAGGGGGGGAGTCGGGAGCTCTGTCTTCCGGTCCTGGCCTTTCCCTTGACCAGGTGGTACTCTGCGAATCCACCTCCCTTGCTTCGGCTTCCCTTTGTCTGGCCTTTCCTGCGAAGGCATTGAACTAGAGTATAAATATTTTCTCCCTGTCTTGTGCGAGCAGTAACTATTATTATACTGATTTTACATTCAAGGACACAGGTGTAAAGCATTTAAATAACTTGACCGAGACCATCCAACCCATACGTGACAACATAGGGAGTCAGTGGCCAGAACTAAGTTCTCTGCCACCAAGCTGATGCTCCCTCTGGCACTAACTGTAGGGGTCCCCTTATTCTGCTGTTCTGGGTGTGGGAGACCGGGGGCGGGGCGGATAATTTTTCCCTTCTAGGAAACGAGGGATTCCATAGTTTATTTTTCAGAGCAGCAAATCTGAGCATAGAAAGGATTTCAAGAAAGCTTCTCAGGTAAAGATGAAAGGAAATGTCATATCAAAACTAGGAATGGTTGATCTTTTTTTAAGTCTAAAGCATTGTCTTTTTGTTCTAAAAAAAAAAAAAAAGCAGTCTAAGTGATGAGTTGATGTATTTGCCTTTCAGGAATTTGGTAAGTAAGGAAGGCATGCCTTTGTTTCTCATTCTGACATCCTGGATAGTATGTAATATAGAGGTTAAATTTATCCAGGATATTTACCGGCTGTACCCTTTCTTAATTTAAAGTGTGGATTAGCTAGGAGAGAAACGGATTGTTAGAGCCAGAGGTTGAACCTGTCAGGGAAAGCGTAAATTGATACACTCTTTCTAGAGAACAATATGGCAACATGTATCAACATTTCACAAATGCGTATTTCCTGACCCAGAAATGTCACTTCTGACGAAGGTATATACACAAGGATGCTCATAATAACATGGCTTGTAACGATGACAATTAGAAATGGTGTAAACTCTGACAATATGGAATTGGTCCAATGAAATATGGCACATCCACCCAGTGAAATACAGCACACCTTTTATGAACAAAGATGTGGGAACTGATAACAGTGGTTGCTCCGAGGGAGAGTGGAAAACCTACTATTCGTGGGTCTAAATACTTTAGTGATTAAAAAAAAAAAGTTTTATTTTGAGATCATTGTAGATTCACATGCAGTTGTAAGAAAAAATACTAAGAGATGCCAGGTATCCTTTACCCAATGGTAACATCTTGAAAAACTATATTGTTTTGCAACATCTCAACTCCGATATTGACATTGACACAGTCAAGATACAGAACATTCCTATTGAGGCAACTATGGGTTGTTTGTTCTTTTGCTACTGTTGAGTGTGGAGAATACTGTGTATATTCTAGATACTAGTCGTGTGTGGGATATGTGGTTTGTGAATATTTCCTCTCAGTCTGTAGCTTGTCTTTTCCATCTCTTAAAAGAGCCTTTATAGCCAACTGCTTTTTTCCCTATTTCCCCTAAAAGTTTTATACTTTTACATTTTACATTTAAGTCTGATCTGTTGTAAGCTCATTTTTGTATAAGATATGAGACTTAAGGCGATGTTCATATTTTTGCCTGTGGGTGACCGGTTGCTCCAAGACCTTTGTTAAAGAGGCTCTTTCCTTCTCTGAATTCTTTCTGTGCTTTTGTCAAACATGGGTTGGGCGTACTCGTGGGGATCTGTATCTGGGTTCTTTATTCATATGTGTTATCTATCAAAAATTAATTTTAAAACTGCATTGATTATATAGCTCTATACTTATCAATATGGGGAAATGTCTATAATACATAGAGTAGAAAAAAATCTATTTAGTAGAATCTGATTTTTTGTAAAACTTTTTTAAGAAGATGTGCATTTGTGGGCGCCTGGGTGGCTCAGTTGGTTAAGCGACTGCCTTCGGCTCAGGTCATGATCCTGGAGTCCCGGGATCGAGTCCCGCATCGGGCTCCCTGCTCGGCGGGGAGTCTGCTTCTCCCTCTGACCCTCCCCCCTCTCATGTGCTTGCTCTCTCTCATTCTCTCTCTCTCAAATAAATAAATAAAAATCTTTAAAAAAAAAAAAAAGATGTGCATTTGTGCATATGCATGAGGCCAATTCATAGGAGAAACCCTGAAATAGCGTTTTCCAAACTGTGTTCCTGGGGGTACCTCTGAAGGGCTGTAAGGGGGAGACTGAGTTAAAACAAAGCTGAATTTGGCACGTTTACCCTGCTGATGAGCTATGATCTGTGGTAAGCAAAATGCAGCTCTTCTCGGGGACTTTTGACTATGGAATCCCCATTTTCTCCATAGGGCTCATGTTCAAAGTGTTTTCCTTTGGGAAACTGGTCTAAAAGGCTTTCTGCCAGAATATTAACAGTGGTTATCACAGAATTGCAGGATTTAAGGTGGTTTTTCCTTTTTCCTTTCTCCTTCTAACTTCTGTTCACTGAAAAAAAAATTTTTTTTGCAAGCAACAGGTGTTCATTTTATGAATGAAAAAGGTAATAAAGATGTTTGGGTGGGTGGGGGGGCGGGAACAACCAGGTGCCAGAGGACTAGAATGGAGAGGCTAGAAGCAGGAAAGAAAGCGGGAATTCCTGGACAGCAGCGCCAGTTCACCGACAGGAGCGAAAGAGAGAAAGATGGGGACTGGAATTCCCACGGGCCTCAACAGTGCTGCTTGGTGATGGTGGGCTTCGTCTGCCTCACACTCCCAGCGTGTCCTTGGGAAGACCTTGCTGTGCAGACAAGAGAGGAGCAGGTGCTGCTGGGAAGAGCAGATCCTGATGCCACCCACTTGGGGGAGGGGGCGAGAGTATGAAGGCATGTGGAAGGCTGAGGGCTGTTACATCGCTGAGACTTTGTAGAATACTGTTTTGATTAAGTCAGCTTGGAGAAGAGACTCCGGCTAATTATATCCACAGACAATTCTTTTTTCAATTTTTTCATTTATTTATTTATACCCTGCCTTGTTCTGGGAAGGAAAAAAAACCCCGATTAAGAATGGCTCACGGGTTTCATAAAATAAGACAAGATAGCAGAAAATTAAACACAGATGGAAGAAGAGAGGAAAGCAAGGATGGGTGCCAAGTAGAGCCAGCAACAGGCTTATTCGTGGCTCACTCCTCATTATCCGGCGGAACGAGATGACCCCATGGAATTCCTTTCATGAACTGGGGTAGCCAGGCACCACCATGCATCCAGGTCCAGTCCTGCAAGACATATCTACTGAGTGAATATGTGTTTGACATTGCAACATCAAAACTGCTTCAGGTTTGCATTGGTGACTCTCAGTGGAATCACTGTGGGGACAGAGCTGAGATTTCCCAGCATTGAGATATGTATGGCTTAGAGACCAGGGTTCTCTCAGGAGGAGAGTTTAGAGAGGGATAAAGCCAATCCTCGGAAAGTGACTTTCCTTCACACCCAATAAAATGGCTATTATTAAAAAAATAATAATAATAACCAGCGTTGGCCATGATGTGGAGAAATTGGAGCCCTTGCTCACTGCAGTGGGTATGGAAAATGGTCCAGCCACTGTGGAAGACAGTATGGCAGCTCCTCAAACAAGTGCACATAGAATTTCCATGTGATTCAGGATTCCACTTCTGGGTATACAGGTCTTCCTCACCTTACGATGGGGTCATGTGCCCATAAATGCATCATTAAGTTGAAAATACTGTAAGTCGAAAATGCATGTAATACACCTCACCTACCAAACATCATAGCTTAGCCTGGCCTGCCTTGAACGTGCTCCGAACGCTTACATGAGCCTACAGTTGGGCAAAATCATCTAACGCAGAGCCTATATTATAGTAAAATGTTGAATATTTCATGTAATTTATTGAAAAGCATACTGAAAGTGAAAAGCAGAACGGTTGTGTGCGTACAGAATGGTGGTCCGTGTTATTGGCTGTTGACTCTCATGGTTTCGGAGCTGACTTGGGAGCTGCCGCTGCCCAGCATCACGATGGGCAAATATCATGCTGCATATCACTAGCCCAGGAAAAGATCAAAATTCAAAATTCACAGCGTGGTTTTCTACTGAATGTGCCTTGTTTTCACAGCACAGTAAAGTCAAAAAACAGTAAGTCAAACCGTCATAAGTAGGGGACCATCTGTATACCCCAAAGAATCAGAAGCAGGGTCTTGGAGAGATATTTGTATATCCGTGTTCATAGCAGCACTATTCACAATATCCGAAAAGTGGAAGTAACCCACGTGTCCAAAGAATGGATGGATATGCAAAACGGGAGATACACACACGCACACACACTAGAATATTATTCAACCCTAAAAGGAGGGAAATTGGGGCGCCTGGGTGGCTCGGTTGTTTAAGTGTCTGACTTCAGCTCATGTCAAGCCCCACATCCGGCTCCCTGCTCAGTGGGGAGTCTGCTTCTCCCTCTTCCTCTGACCCTCCTCCCCCCACCTCACCCCCCCCCCGCTCATGCTCTCACTCTCTCTCTTTCCCTCTCTCAAATAAATAAATAAGTAAATCTTAAAAAAAAAAAAAAAAAAGGGAAATTTCTGACACCTGCTATAATGTGGATGAATCCTGAGGACATTTTGTTAAGTGAAATAAGCCAGGCACAAAAGGACAAGTACTATATGATTTCCAGTGCTTGAAGCACCTGGAGTAGTTAAATTCATAGAAATAGAAAGTAGACTGCTGGGTGCCAGGGGCTGGGGGGAGGATGGGGATGGGGAGTTAGTGTTTAATGGGCACGTTTCAGCTTTGCAAGATGAAAGAGTTCTGGAGAGGGATGGTGCTGATGGCGGCCCAGCAATGTGAATAGGCTTCACGCCGTTGAACTGGGCACTTAAAAGTAGTTAAGATGGTCAATTTTACATCATGTGGATTTACCACAATTTTTAAAATTTGAAGGAAAGAGAAGTAACTTGACTTCCAAAAGGAATCTGTGCACTGGGAAATGTGAGACCACCTGCTGTCCAGGAATGAGATGGGGAGCCTAGGGTGCCAGAGAGGGCAGGTGGTAGCTAGACCCCCTAAAACAGAGGTATCCCAGAAGATAATTTTGTGCCAGCAAGCTCCCTGCTATTTTGGCTGGCTATAGAGAATCAAGAGCTCCCTGATCCAAATAGCTCCTGCCCCAGAGACACTCCTGAAGGCCGTAATGTGTATTGGTTTACTCAACAAGTATTCACTGAGCACCTATCATGGGCCAGGCCTTGGGCACAGTGTGGATGTACCCGAGACACTCTCCCTGTGTGTCTGACATGCTTGCCCCAAAAGCAAACAAGAAATTATAAACTTGAGATAGGGCCAGAAAGTACACACCATATGATTCCATTATATAACATTCCAGAAAAGGGGCGCCTGGGTGGCTCAGTCGGTTAAGTGTCCGACTCTTGGTTTCGACTCAGGTCATGATCTCAGGGTCTTGGGATCGAGCCCGGGACCAGGGTCTGCGCTCAGCTCAGATTCTGCATGTCCCTTTCCCTCTGCTCCTCCTCCGCTCTCTCTCTCTCTCCCTCTCCCTATCTCTAAAATAAATAAATAAAATCTTAAAAAATAAAACATTCCAGAAAATGCAGAGGAATCTAGGGTGACAGGAAGCAGAATCGTGGTTGCCTGGGGCTTGTGGTGGATGAACAGACCCACTGCCAAGGACACGAGGAAACTTTTGGAAGTGATGGAAATGTGAAAATGTTCTGTACCTTGACTGTTGGTGATTTCACGGGTGTGTACATCTGTCAAAACTCATCACATTGTGCACTTCAAAGGGATGCAGTTTACTGTGCACAAATTCTATTTTGTTTGATAAAATACTGTTTTAGCTGAGTGATAAGCTACAAAGTGGTGGATTTCTCAGAGGTCACATTTCAAGTGAGACCTGAGGGATGAGAAGAACCACGTCGACAAGGATGGAGGCAGGGGAGGATGGGGGGAAGAGTGTCCTCGACAAAGGGAACAGAATGTGCAAAGGTCCAGTGATAGCAGGAGAGCCCAGCACGTCAGGAGAACCCAAGTGGCTGAGGATGCCCAGAAGGTCCCGCACGTGCCTGGTGGCTTGGTGAAGGAGAGCAGAGGTTGAAGATGAGAGCAGGTGGTTCTGCTTTGTGCCAAGGGGGAGGAGGAGCCCTTCACTGGCCCCATAACTTCTGCTTACAGGCTCTCAGAGGCCAGCTGCCATGTTCGTAGGGTATCTTCCAGAAGACCCCATGCCATGAGCAACCCAAGCCACGTGGAGAAGCCCTGGAGAGTGAGATGCCCCCTGGAAACAGGGAAGTGGCTACAGGAGAAAGAGAGAGGCCAAGGAGCACCGAGGCCCCCAACACGTGCCAGAAAAACCCACCTGCAAGTGACTTCCCCAGCTCTACCCTGGCTGGTACTGCCAGGAGCAGACGTGGGCCACCCAGGAGAACTCTTCCTGGCCCACGAAAGCTGCACAGGTTTACACCACAAAGTTTGAAGGTACTTTGTTATTCAGCAAGGTAGACGGTGTAGACAGCAGCAAGTGGGCTCATTTTGGGAAGCGGGTGGAGGAATGGAGGGTCCACGCTCTGCTCTGAGAATAATCCCAGAGCCCGCAGAGGAGCATTCTGGGGTACGAGCGGTCAACAGCATTGCCTCGTCTTCATTCTTACCCCACTCTTTCCTTTTTTTTTTTTTAAAGATTTTATTTATTTATTCATTTGAGAGCGAGAGAATGAGAGAGGGGAGGGTCAGAGGGAGAAGCAGACTCCCCGCTGAGCAGGGAGCCCGATGCGGGGCTCGATCCCAGGACCCCGGGATCATGACCTGAGCCGAAGGCAGATGCTTAACGACTGAGCCACCCAGGTGCCCCCCTATTTTTTTATCCCTATTTTATCATCCCCGTTTTACAGATGGCAACATCAATATAAGGCAGGCACTAGTGTTACCCCCATTCCACAGATGAGTAAACTGAGGTCTAGAGAGGTTAAGTGACTTGTATAAGGTTGCTTAGCAAGTAGCAGGACCAGAACTTGGACCTGGTTCTTTCTTTCTCCAAAGATCTTAAACAATACTCTATTACCGCTCCAAATGCATGCCATAACCAAATATAATTTTTCCAGATCTTTCTCCACTGCCCAGGTTGTTGTGTTTCTGGGTCCTTATCAAAAATGATAGGACATAAGAGCCTGCCCTCCAGAAATACTGGCATGAATGCACACAAGAAATACCAGCCTTGATATTTATTACAGCTTATAAGTTTTAAAAATTGGAAACAACATAAGTGCCCATCAAGAAGGGAATGATTAAATACGTTTTGATACACCCATAAAATTGAATGTTATACAACTGTTAAAAAGTATCAGATTGAGTGTGGGGCGCCTGGGTGGCTCAGTAAGTTAGGCTTCTGACTCTTGATTTCAGCTCAGGTCATGATCTCAGGGTCGTGAGCTCAAGCCCCACGTTGGACTCCATGCTGGGTGTGGAAAAGTATCTGATAGATCCATATGTATTGGCATGAAAGGCGTTCAGTATATCTGTATGTATATAATTTAATGAAAAATGCAAGTCATGGACTGCATGGCACAGGGTAGGCTCACTGCTAGGGCACATTCAGTTCAGCTTTAACTCTGGCTCTTGTCACAGTCCTACAATCCTACGCAGGTCCATGGGCAGGGGCAACACTGTGCAGCAGGCAGCCATTTCATTATCAACATATCATCACAGCAGAAAGAGAAGAAAGAGCGGAGGATCAGGTGTGGGAGATTTTTATGGGCCGGACATGGCAGTGGAGATATATTATTCCATTGTCTGGAGCTTGGACATGAGGCTACCCCTACCTGAACGGGGAGGCTGGGAGAGCTCGTGGGACTGTGTGCCCAGCAAATGGGCCCGGCGAGCATTTAGCTAGCCCCTGTCATGCACACTGAGACGTACCATGTAACCCCATTCGCGTAAAAAACCACAAATGTGTGCGTGGATGTATTTTTAAAAGGGACAAGTCTGGAAGAATATACATGAAAACTGTTACCTCTCCTGAGTGAAAGGGAGACTTCTGCTTTTATTTTATTTGTCTCTGTTATTTTTTTTTAAGATTTTATTTATTTATTTGACAGACAGAGACACAGCAAGAGAGGGGACATAAGCACGGGGAGTGGGAGAGGGAGAAGCAGGCTTCCCGCGGAGCAGGGAGCCCGATGCGGGGCTCGATCCCAGGACCCTGGGATCATGACCTGAGCCGAAGGCAGACGCTTAACGACTGAGCCACCCAGGCGCCCCTGTCTCTGTTATTTTTTAAATGATGACACATAATTTTCTGTGATAACATTTAAAGACTCGTAAAATGATAGTACATTGCTTTTTTTTTTTTTTTTAATGTCTTTAAGGCAATAGAGTGTAGAATTCTAAATGTTCGCTAGGGGGCAGGAGAGATGCATGTGAGTGTGTGCGTGCCCGCGTGCGTGTGCCTGGGCTCTTTGCTAGTGACCGTTTACTACATTTCTTACACAATTTCCTCGTTCAACAGGCCATCTGTAACATTTACCAGATTGTCTAAGGAAATGACAGCCACCAGACCTCACCCTGGCAGGCTTCAGCTGTGGGCTCAACCGTTTCATTTTAACCTGATTCTCAAGGCTGTGGTTACCTTATGTGTCCTTAGAGAAATTCATCCGTTTCATACCAGCTTTTGAGCACTCAGAGCAAGAATTCTGTTAACTGGCCCGAATCCCCACGGGTGAGAGAAAAGGCCAAAGGTACCACAAAGCCAATCTGTTACCTGCTCTGCCGGGGGTCAACCTGGGAGATGCCCCGTTTAGATTGTGGAGTGATGATCAGACATCTGTCCCCACCTTTTTGAGGATGTCTGCGGACATTTCCCCAGTTCCCTGAGCTCTGGCACCAGATCAGGATTAAACTATTTGCAGGCCTGGGGCATGAGGGAACGTGGGGCCCTCATGCTCTCATGAACAAATAATGAGAAAATCTCAAGGAAAACAAAATCACTGATGCTTTTAAAGTCACTAAAGTATTTGTCTCCTCCTTTTGAACTTTCCTAGAGCTCCAAATTGACATGAATACTCCCACACCCAGACAGCATGGTGGGCACTGCCTGCTGGAACATTCTTCGTAGTCAGTCTCACGGGAGAGCTGGCTGGGACCTGAGACACCCCCAACTCCCTTGAAGCTCCTAAAGACCAGAGCCCCAGTCTTGTTCATCTTTGTTTTCCTCATGAGACCCAGTGCACTGAGGACATACACTCTACAGGGATGGCATGGCATGGCATGGCATAGGGCAGCATGGAATCAGATGGGATGAAAAGGGATGGGATAGATGGCATGGGATGGCATGGGATGGGATGACATGGCATCGGATGGGATGGGAAGGATGGTATGGCATGGGATGGGATAGATGGCATGGCATGGGATAGGGTGGCATGGCATGGGATGGCATGGGATGGCATGGCATGGCATCAGATGGGATGAGAAAGATGGTATGCATGGGGTGGGATGACATGGCATCAGATAGGATGGGAAGGACGGTATGGCATGGGATGGGAGGGGACTGAACAAAGAGCACCACGTGAAATGCTGTTGGGCACATATGGGTAAGCTGGGTTAGGGAGGTTGTAGCACAGTGGTGAAAACAAGAGTTGGAGCAGGCTGACGACTTACTAGAAATGGGTCTTTGTGTGACCCACTCAGCCGAGGGGGGGTTAATAATCATCGTAGAAGACAGAGAACTGGACCCACAAAGGTAGACCCTAGCAGGTGTTTGTACTGTGGAAGCCCACCAGCCTGGCCATCCTGACTGGACCTGGTGTGGGCCCCTGACTGGAGCCAGGTCTGGTCCGCGGGCTGAGGAGGGAGAGGAAGGGATGAGGGTTGGGGGTGGTGTGGATGAGTGACTAGGGGAGCAGTTCAGGGGCTGCGGATGTAGGGCACTTCCTGCCCGTCATTTCCACCCATGAGACCCCCCTTCTGTGCTTTTCAGTAAATTCCTCTGTTTGCCAAGCCATGATTAAATTGGTATCTGTAACGTGTGACCAAACAGCCCTTGCTACCATCACTCTCCTGTCCTGCGCTCCACCTCTTCCCCTGACCTGCAGTCAAGATGCAGTGAAGCGATCATCTCCGTCCTCGGCACCTCTGAGCTGATTGCCAACCATCCAAGCTGAGCCCTGGAGCCACCCCACTTGCCTGTTTTCTGCCTCAGCCTCACTGAATTCCTGTTGTCCCAGTGGCCGAAGGTAGTCTGCAATTGCCAAGACAAAAAAGTGACCCTTTCAGAAAGGGCTCCGCCTCCGCGGGGCTCTCGGGCAGCCTCCTGGCCACCTGCCTGGCCGTCCCTCCCACGGCGGAGCCGAAGAGCTGCACAGTGGTCATCTGGCTTGTCCCTCCCGGAATGTTGGGAGAAGGCCCTGCGGCGCTCATGCCCAGGCTGGCCCAGCTCCTTCTCTCTGCTGGAGATGGTGCTGCAGCAAATGAGCCAGATATGGTCCCTGTACCAGCAACGTTTTTCATTTTCTTTGTCTTATGTTTTGACATCTCAAAAATCTGCTGGCCTGGGAGAGACTGCCCTCCCAGGGCTGGTCAGTTCTCAGGGGTGGGAAAGGGAGCACGCCTTTCTGCACCTCTCACACACCCAGCCAGGATTTTCCCCTGCCCTGAATCATCCCAGGGGCAGGCAGCTGGAGACCACCCCCATTTCCCAGAGCCCACTGGGATTTTTTGCACAAGTCAACCCTAAACTGTTCACTCGACCCTGCCTTTCCTTTCCTGAGGAAAGCCCAATAAAGGCTCTGGCCTAAGCTCCCCCCCCCAACCGCCCCCCGCTGCTTCTGCTCCCTGACCACCCGGCTGCCCCACGCGGCCCTGCCTGGGGTGCTATGCCCCTTCTCTCGGGAAACACAAGGAATACATTCTTCCAGTGGCATCGAGTCACCTCCATGAATCAAAATCCTGTGGGTACTAATGAGCCCTGAAGGAGACAGACATTAAGCAGATCTAAGAAACTAGAGAACTCCAGGGAGGCACAGGGTGTGGAAGAGAAACACGAGGTGCCACGAGCCTCTCAGCCATCTGAGACGGGGAGATGGTCACCTGCGGGCTTTGCCCCATCAGCGTGTTTCCCCCGCAGTACTGCTTTGAGCACCCATCCTTCCCCCTCTCCCAGATGCTGGGTCTACAGCATCCAGTAGGAGCTTTATTGCACTTGGGGCTGTTCCCAGGCCTGGCTAATTTCCATATTCTACCCCCTCCCCTGCAGTCACTGGCCCAGGATGGACGTGTGACCCAGGCTAGGCTAATGAGTCTGCGGGTGCCCAACTCGGCCACTGTGTGGAGAGAGACCACCCCACCGGGGAAGAGAGCCAACCCAGAGGCGTGATGCCGTGGTCTCAGAGCCTAGAGGTAGCTCTGTGGGTCCTGCCTGTTTCCCTGCTTTGCTAGCTCTGACGTCCAGCAAACTCCCTTTTGGTCCAACCAAGCTGAGCTGGGTTTCCAATCCTGGAATCAAGCATCCTCACCAGTGTAGGGAGCTGGCCCTGCTGGGAGCGGCAAAAAGCAGTCCCCGTGGAAGTGACAGATGGAGAAGTGAAAGATGACTAGGAAGCAGCCAGGCGAAGAGGAGGAGAAAGAACGCGGCAGACAGGAAGGGCAGCGTGAGAGAAGGCCCCCAGGTGGGAAGAACTGGGCTTCGGGAATTTGTTTGCTTCATGACCCTGTGTGTCTTCTCTCATAGCTACACACACCTCTGATGCATAACCTTTGTTAAGTAAGGTCCATTCGTAAAGTAATCTATTGTTTTAAAAATCCCCCTTGCCACTGGATATGTCATGATTTATTAAATAGATTTGGTTTTACTCTCATGAACTCCTGACCGGGCCTACTTATTTATTCAGTCTAGTTTTCTACTTTGCACCTAGGATTTGGGGCCTGAAATCCTGGCCTCTCTCAGCGCAGAAGCCCAGAAGGATTGGGGCGGCCCTGGGAGTGTCGGGAGTTGGGTATGGGGCCAAGGGCCAGTTTTGCCTGGCGATGCAGCCAAGAGAGCTGAGCGGGGCCACTCTGGCTCAGAGCAGCCATTCATCAGCTCGAACAGAGAAATGAACTTGTCAGTCTTTGGCTTCGCCTTTGACCCCCCGAAGGCCAAAACTGACAACTCTAGAAACATGGCTGCCTTCAGTGACAGAATCAGTAAGCCCACCAGAGCATGCAGGGAGATGGAAATAGGAATCTCTTACAACGTCAGTCACCCCCTCCTTCTCCCTGCACCTCTTCCAAATCCTGTCCCCATCACCAGATTATTTAATTTACCTATACCAGGGGAAACAGGAGGGAAAACTAACTGAGCTGGTGTTGTGTTCCTTCTTTGTGTTCCACCTCGGGCCAAGGACAGTGAGCTGGGGGAAGGAGATTGTCCCACCTGTGAAGATCCAATGTATTACTAACATTTGTTACTAAGATGTATACTGCATTATATGATTTAACTTTGACTCCCCAAGTTTGAATTCTTTGGAGGAAAGAATCGATCATGCACATTTTCATAGGACACAGAGCACCCAACACAATGCCTAGCCCTACTAGGATCCCTGATTCTTCCTTTTTTTTTTTTTTTTAAAGATTTTATTTATTTATTTGAGAGCGAGAGAATGAGAGAAAGCATATGAGAAGGGGGAGGGTCAGAGGGAGAAGCAGACTCCCTGCCGAGCAGGGAGCCCAATGCGGGACTCGATCCAGGGACTCCAGGATCATGACCTGAGCCGAAGGCAGTCGCTTAACCAACTGAGCCACCCAGGCGCCCTAGGATCCCTGATTCTTGAATCAATGACTTTTACTTAATTTAAAATCACCACAAAAAAAAATGTCCACACCTGAGCTCCAGACTGGATGATGCATCAGAAGTCCCTATCTGGGGATCAAATGGGTAGGGCAGGCAGGGGTCACTTATCCTAATGGTTTGGGCCCAAGCCTTGGCATGGATGGAGACTCTGAGCCTTTGGGGACACTGAGCCCTAGGCCGTGTCAGGCCCAGACCTGGCCAGGTGGCTCCTGCCCTCAGGCTGTGCTGAGTGTCAGATGGGGGAGAGCAGGGAAAGTAAGGTCAGTCCAAGGCCTGGAGCCCCTGGGATGGCAGGGGGGCACTGAGTCTGGAGTGGGTCAAGCTTAGGCCTGGCCAGGTCAGCTGCTGAGACCCAGGGCATGGCAGCGGGGGATTGGTCTTATGACTTGGCAGGGACTGTGCGCCAGCATGGGGCTCTGAATCCCGGGTGGGGTCAATCATAGGTCCTGGCATGGGGGCTAGAGTTTGGAAAGGGGCAGTGTGTCAGGGGGGCGTGCCAGGCTCTGAGCAAGGGAGGACACTGCACTCTGGGTTGGGGATGTCAGTCCCCCACCCTGACTTGGAGATTCCAGGCCAGCAGGGAATGCTGTATCTCTGGTAGGAGGGTCAGGTGCTGAGAGGGTGCTGAGACCTGGTTGGGGGCGTCGTTCCCAGGCTCCGGTGAGGAGATTCTGGCCTACAGAAGACTCTGAGTCCCACATGATGGGGGCAGGGGTGTTAGTCCCAGGCCCCGGCTTGGACACTCTGGGTCGGCAGGGAGCGCTGTGCCTCCGGTGAGAAGGTCAGGTCCTGCAGGCAGGGGCCACTGAGTCCTGGTTGGGGTCAGTCTCAGGCCTCGGTGTGGAGTGGAGTCGAGTCCGGTGGCGGTGCAGGCTGCGTGGCTGGCAGGGGTGCTGGTGCGGGTCGGCCCCTCGCCCTGGCGTGGAGACTCCGGACCGGCAGGGGGCGCTGCGTCCC